>NC_051220.1:14907718-15167718 GCF_015220715.1 Pygocentrus nattereri
TGCATTCTAATCAGCAGTGGTATATTACAATATGTAGTGGGGTATTGTATTCAGCAGAGGCATATTAAACTAAATTGTGGCATATTCTATTCAGCAGAGACATGTTACATTACACAGTGGCGCATGTTACTCAGCACAGGCATATTACACTAAGCAATGGCGTTCTATTTGGCAGAGCCATATTGCGTTACACAGTCGCGTATTCTATTCAGCAGAGAAATATTACACTAAACAGTGGCGTATTCTGTTCAGCAGTGGCATATTCCTCTAAGCAGTGGCGCATTCTATTCAACAGTGGTATATTACACTAAGCAGTGGCAAATTGTATTCAGCAGTGGTATATTACCCTAAGCAGTGGGGTCTTCTATTCAGCAGTGGCATATTACACTAAACAGTGGCGTATTCTACTCAGCAGAGGCATATTACACTAATCAGTCACATATTCTATTCAGCAGAGGCATATTACACTAAACAGACACAGAAAGAAACTACGTTTTTAGTTATAATGCTAGCTAACTCTTTTAGCCCAATTATCGTGCAGTTACGTTTCACATCCTAGTATACAGCTAATTAAATGCATTAGGAATTTAAACTATATATGGTACAATCTGCTAAAAATGGAATACGTTCCCACAGGACAGTATACCACTCGGGCCACTTGCATGGCATATACTATAAGACACCGGAAAGTGCGTGTGGTATGTAAATCCGCAGTCACGCCCACACCATCTATACTTTGGAGAAGTTCGGTCACCTGTCAACGCTTATAGTGTGTGTGTGCATAGCGCTTCATGGGAAGGCATTGTAAAAAAAAAGCTGCAAGGATTTTTGGTACAGATAGCTCTGTGACTAAAAGAATTGAATTCAAAATTTAAGTTCAGCAGAACCTACTGAGATGTAATGCGCCAAAGCAAACTTGAAAAATCAAAATTAAGCTTTGCTACAATTAAGCATTACTCCAAATTCGCACAGTAAAACCAAATTATATTCATACCTTGACTATGTGAGAAGGTGTTTTTCAAGACTGCAGTGGAGTATTATGGTGACAATTTGACAGAACTCTTTAATGGCATTTTAAAAAGTGGCATGCACGGATGTGAATGGCCATTTGTTAGGATCTTGAAATGAAATGATTCCAAATTCATACAGTACAATCTGACATATCATAGGAGGAGTACCTGAGAAGGTGTTGCTTCTAAGTGCAGTGAAACGTTGTGAAAACGATTTGACAAAACTTTTTAATGGCAGTTTTAATAGAGGCATTTGTCATGATTTTGCTCTGGCATTATTGCAAACCAGTCCATGAGAACACGAGAACGTGTTATTCAAGGCTGTAGTTGGATGTGTTGTTGACAACCTGTTTTACTCTGTTCGCATTATACATTTTTCTGGAATATTGTGGACTTTTCTGTCCTGTATAAAAGTTGCAACGCTTACTTTTGATTTTGCAGGTTTGCTTTGGCGCTTTACACCTGAATAAGAAATACTTACTGAATTTAGGATTCCCTCCTGGAAACGTTCTACCGTGAAGTGGGACACACACGCAAACACAAATATAAGTGTAGATGTAAAAGCATCAATTCTTTCTATACCAGAGGCAGAAAAACGTAACATGCTAGTCCGTTCAATGCCGCTACCGCAACTGCATTTTGGCGCTTTAATGATTCTCTGCCTAGTTAAAGGTTCTACAGATTACTAGAAACCTTTTCTATATGGTTCTAAAATAAGTTTTATATAGCACCAAAAATGGTTCCACTATCGATTCAAGCACTGTGGACAGTTTAATATTCGACATTCGTGAAAGATGCGTATTTCTGCTCTTCTTCACAAGCTATAATATAGATTAATCTGTGCAGTTGTCATTTAGTAGTGAAATGAAAAAAGACATGAAATTACCAGCACAACGCCAACTAAACTACAGTTTCTTTTGATAATATGTGACAAAGATTAAGTCAATTTTCCAGAAAACTGCAACTGTGCCGATGAATCTGCGTCGAATATTAAAGCCAGTAGTAGTTGCTGTCACATCATTTTATAAGTTTATCATACTAGGTTACGTACATATGAAGTGATTCTAACTTTACAGACTGCAGATATAACGGCTAAGATATAAGCTCGTCTTATCCCTTTCAGCTACCATTCACTTTCTGCGTAAAACTTACGCACATTGCCGCTCCTGAATACATGGTATTGTATGCACACTTTGACCTTCTTGAGCGCCACAGTGACTTTTTTTTGAAGGCGACTAGCGACAAATCTAGCGACTTTTTCTGGTTTTACTGGAGACTTTTGGAGAATCTGAGGTGAACACACATGTTCTTCAGTTACTGTCTTCAGCGAGCAGCGGGTCCCACAGCGCTCACAGTATTCAGTCTCAGTCAGAGCAGACCCACACCGCTTCACGTCCACACCGGAAATGAACTGCGCATGCCCAAAGCCGCCGCTGACCCCGCCCCCTATTTACAGAGCGGGATGTAAATATAAATAAAAAATATATTTAAAAAAATAAAGAATGAAAACAGAAAACTAAGTAACTCTGTCAAGGTGCCTCTATTAAGGTCACTTTGCCGGTTGGTCCCAAGGAGGAGGGTTGAACGTAGAGTAGCAGTTCCGCCCCACATAAGTCTTTTGATTAAATTTGATATGCTAACATTTAACAACACAGGACAAAATTTGATTTATGTAATTTATGTAAAAATGATTTATGTAATGTGGGTCTAGACAAAGCATTAAAGCCATGAAGTTAATTTGGGAATTGACGGCCTATTTCAAAGGCAAAAAATGAGAAAAGTATCAACAGAAGAGGTTCATTTAATCAAGAGGTTCATTTTAGAGTTCATTTGTAGTTCTAACATATTTAGGGTGTTTTTACTCACTGTTTTCTCTCCCACAACGCTATTCCTTTATTCTACAGCTTCAAATACACGCACATAGACTATTATGCAAGTTAAATGATGACGTCATTTAGCGAGTTCTAGCGACTTTTATGACAGCCAATAGCTACATTTCTTACTGAGGAGTTGGTAACACTGGCGCCACATTTCACAAAACAAAAACTGGCACAACTGAGATTCAAGCGGGGCTTTATATTGGAATGTACCCGTACGTTTAAATGTTGTTTCATTACTGCAGCAGCATGTTTTTTCCCCACGGAAACTTACTAACCTTAACTAGGCGACGAAGCGAACATTAACGTTAGAAGAGTCGAGCCAATCGATTATGTGTGGAGTCTGGAATTGAAAAACAACTCCGAAACGAGAGCCTTTAGTTACAGTGGTCGCTTCATTTACTCGAAAAGCAAGATCGATGTCAAATACGTAGCAGCGTTACTGAAGTTGCCTCATGTCGGTCTGTAGCTATAGCTCAATTACTGAGTATGTAGAAGCCGATAGCTTCAGAGAGCTGTCTAACTTGGTTCTCTCTATCTGCTGCAGCGCGCTATCTGGTTCGCTAACCTGGCTAGCTACCACTGTGCCTTTTGCGTTTTGTAATGTTGGCTAGCTAACTAGCTGGCTAAATACTGTGCCTCGTTCTAGACTTCTTTTCACTTAACTCGCAGGATAGAAATTATATGCCGAATTCAATACTGTATTGAACGGAATTACTCAGGACGACTTTCCAGGTTTCTCTAAACAAAATGAGCAGCGCCAATCAGAGAACTTTGTTTCAAACGTGGGGCGCAAGTGTTTGTGCAAGTGGGGCAAGTGAAATGACACACTCTTTTAAAAAAGCGCCACAACGACAAAAAGCCGGCACAAACGAAAATCAGGACAAAAGTCGGAAGAGGGAAAAGGAGAATGCCTATCCCAGTTGCTCTCTCTGGGCTGAGGTTGGTCGGGCTGTCGCTGAGAAACAATCAAAAGACCAGTCTCCGGAAGAGGTGAGGGAGCTGGACGATGACCTGATGCTCATAGCTGCGGATGAGGCCGAAAAGGCTCTGGAGAACAGCGTTGAGTCAGTGGCTGACGCCTTAAAAAGAGACATTCTGGCAGACCTTCCAGGCTACGACAGGTCCTCAGGAAAAGTGTGGATCTATCCGACCAATTTCCCAGTCAGGGACTACCAGCTGAAAAGTTCAGAAGCTGCCTTGTTCCAAAACACGCTAGTGTGCCTGCCCACCGGCCTTGGGAAGACCTTTATAGCCGCTGTGGTGATGTATAATTTCTACCGTTGGTATCCTTCAGGAAGGATAGTGTTTATGGCCCCCACTAAACCCCTTGTGGCTCAGCAAATTGAAGCATGTTACAAAGTGATGGGGATACCACAGCAGCATATGGCAGAGTTGACAGGTGTGCATTAGGATTGCCTTTCATTCCATTGCAGTAAAAAAGGTGTCCACTGCTTTGAACACATACTGCTTAAATGCGTGAAAGCTGTTTCTACTACCATGAGCCTTGTTTGAGGAACTGGTGGTAGCGAAGTAGTGTTGGCCAGGAATGCTGACAGGCAAATTAATGTAGTTGTTATTCTGTCAGCTTTGTCTGTATTTTTTTCTTTCTCAATTATCTGTTTGTAAGTGTAAACAGGCTTACCCACAAATTTGTTGTGTTTTAATCTTTTGTCCTTTAGGGAGCATTCCAGCGCTTCAGAGGAGGGAGCTGTGGAGATCAAGACGTGTTTTTTTCCTTACCCCACAGGTGATGATGAATGACTTGTCACGAAACACATGCCCTGGATCTCAAGTTAAGTGTGTGGTTATTGATGAAGCTCACAAGGCACTAGGAAATCATGCATATTGTCAGGTATCTATAACACTTTCTTTCTTCTATTAAATCTTTCGAAGTCCGTTTTTAAATTATCATGCATGCCTCTCTGTCTTTTAGGTGGTCCGGGAATTATGGAACCAGACAAAGCAGTTTCGTGTTCTGGCCCTCAGCGCTACACCTGGTGGAGACATTAAGGTATGTCTCATACACACTTACTAAAATTCTACTTTTACCTGGTCTAGTTGTCATTAAGTTTATCAGACATTACACAATGCATGAAATGCTCAGGCCTTACCTTTTTTACAATTTGCCAATGTGACACGTCTTGCAGGCAAAGTAGCAAGACAGTCATGCAGATTTCTAAGAGCAGGATTTGTGAAATACTCTGCAAATAAAAATGCTAAGTCGTCTGTTTTTCATTTCAGGCTGTGCAGCAGATCATCTCCAATCTGCTGATCTCTCATATAGAGCTGTGGTCAGAAGAGAGCCCGGACATTCAGGCCTACTCTCACCAACGCAGTTTGGAAAAGATTGTTGTCCCTTTAGGAGAGTCACTCACTGAGTACCAGACTCGCTACTTACAGGTAAGACATGTGACCATGGGTTTCTCAATGTGATGTTTGATAACAGTTGGTGAAAGTAGCTGTCTGGGCATGGCTGTGTTGAAGCTGCATACAATTCAAGGCTGCTTAAAGGATTTTAATGAGCTTTATATTTATGTACATGTATCTTAATTATTCAGCGTTGATTTTACTGATTTGGAATAGAGCATTAAGAATATGTAACATGCTAAAGGTAAAATCTTTTTGACTTTCAACAAAAAAAGCAGGGTTGAGGATGTTTCATTATGAATGAGTAATTTTATTATGAATTTATTGTATTTCTGAACTTCACATTAAAGATAAACATCTGTTCAGTCTTTAAAGCTTTTTTTGAAAGTTAATGTAAAGTGTCTGAATTCTGGAAAAGGAAAGAAAATTGAATTTCTTTAAACCAAGTGGTGTATCAGTTCATTTGTGTTCTCAGTGCATTGTTAAAAATTTCCCCTGATGCATTGTTTATAAAAATTCTGAATTGTTTTTGCTGGTCAAAATCTTTTTTAAATCTAATGTCTCGGGCATCAAGCAGCATATTCATAACTGATACTGAAGTCATAGTACAGATTTTAATAATGCCATCTCTGCTGTGTTTCATCCTGTTCAACCATATCTGTGATGGTTGGAAGAATCTGGAATGTTCCTGTCCGTTTATTCTGTTTCCTTTTTCTTAGGGTTAATATATTTGTGCAGAAATCTGGTCGTTTGCACACAAAGATTAGTGAATAACACCCAATGTGTGTTTCTGGCACACCTTTACCAACCTGCCTGTTTTTGTTTGAAATCTTCTGGAATTTAGTAGAATTCATGATCATAGTTCTTGTTTTGAAATGATGTTTACAGAAAATGGCCATGACCTTGTACTTTCATGTGTTCGCCAGGTCAGCAACCCAGATTCTATACTGAAATCCATGTTATATCTTACAGTGAAGTAAGAGGACCACACTGGTGCCTCTAACTTTGTGCTTAGTCTTTTTGTGACTTGATTTTTTTTCCGTGCTGTGGGCTTGTTCCTGCCAGTGAACAAGCTCATTCTGTGTGATCCGTCTATCACAGCACTGGAGCTCAGACCAGTTTCTCTTGTCTCACTGGAAGGCTGTAATGCTCTGGCTTTACCATGGACCCTTTTCACAAAGGCAATGACAAATAGTGAGAATAAGAAGTGGATTAATTGTAAACCGAACAAAAATGCTGTATGCGTGGTGTTGTACTGTTTACTGCTGCTGCAGCTGCCTCACATCAAGCAAGTCTCTCTGTCTTTGTACAGCATGCCAGCGATTTTTGTAATATTTTTGTTTTCAAAAGAAATTACTTTTATATGTAATATGAATTTGGTAGAAGTTGTTTAGATGTAGCTATCTAGCTATGCTAGAAGCAATTGCTAACTGTAGCTGTATTCCCAAACAAGGAAGCTAGTTTCATTAGCAGTTAGCACCATGCTGACGATTTCTGTAAGATTCACGCAACCCAAAAAGTCTACTTGACAGACCTCTTTTAAACTCTTTTTGGTTATGGTAGACTAGCAGACTAAAGGCACTGATTAGCTAGCCTACAATTAGCAGTTTAAGGAACACCAGCTTCATAGGAATAGAACTTTAAAGCTAGCTGGCTGGCTATGTTAGCAATCTGCCAAACTGCATCGCTTTTTTAGATTCATGGTCATTTTTGACTTTAGCTGACATCCACCTTTCACTGCTCAATCAAAAACACTGCTCCTAGCTAACTTGTATAATAGAATTACGGTTATACTGTGACATTTTGATTTCAATTTTCTGACATAGCTAGCTAGTTGTTTGTGATCTGAGAAGAGCCGTGTAAGGTCTCTGACATAATGTGCCAGCTAACGTTACCTGTGTGTACCAAGCTGACAGTGTAAGAATTATTTCGTTGACCGTTTATTGCCTGCATTAGCTTTTTAAAGACAAGTACAAAATCTGGTGGTGATGCAGAAAGCATTTTTGTTGGCTGGATAATCCAGTTTGGGATAATGGCTACTGTTGGCAATGGCTTCTAGCTAGTGCAGCTAGCTTAATATAAACTATCAATTTTATGCTGCATATATATATTTTTTTTATTTCTAAAACAGAAATATTACAGAGTTTGCTGACACGTTGTAGTCGTTAGCATTTTAGTTCTGTTAACAATGATTTAACTGTATCCATCCATTTCTTTTTCTCGCTGTTTGTCACGACAGTGCATGAAAACTAAAATATTTGTTGTAGCTCAATGTTGGAACTTTATAGTACACTACTATAACATTTTTTCATCACTTGTACAGTAGTTATATAGAACGGAAGTTAGTTTTACCCTGCTAAGACTAAAACCGGAAGTAATCGCAACTGTTTGTGAAAAGGGTCCATTGCAGACAGTATCCATTACCTTGTTCAAAGACAAAACAGGAACACGTCCTACATATTTAGAAAAATGAGGCCAAACAACAATGGATTTTCACAGGACCTCAAAGTGCAGGGAAACCACATGCTGTGAAAGTTGGGACTAAGTCAGAATTTGCTGCAGCTAGCAAAAAAAAATGAGTTCTAATGTAATGTCACACATACATCAGAGAATGCAACCAGTGTAAAACACACTAACAGGAGTCCTTAACATGAATAGCTGAGTCAGGCTTCTTTTAGTAATAACTCACTCTGCCACTAGGCAGATACAATCAGAGTTCATATTAGTCTAGGTTGTTATTGAGGATGCAAACTCTGGTGTGACATATGGAAGGAACCACCAGTTTCTTGTGGTAATCTTTATCAGTGGTTTAGCCTTTAGCATATCACTGTTTTGGGGGGGGGGGGGGGGAACTCATATCTCCAAAATGATAACATTACAGGAGAAAGAAAAAAAACGTACTTTACTTTTAGTGTAAAACAATGGAACTAGACTTTTTTTACAAAAGTCTTTTTCTTTTTTTTTCATTTAGGGCTGTTTCTTCTTGTCCACTCCAATGTAAAGGGCACCATTATGCCATATTAGCAATTATGTCAAAAACTAAAAAACACTGTGTGTCCACTAGCCCGCCTCCGGCTCTCTGTCAGCTGCATCACGCAGTGGCGTGGTCTCCTGGCCTTCTGCATAAACGAAGCCCAGAAAGCTGTTGCTCAGCTGCTGCTACTGACGGTGTGAGCGACTGTAATATTTCTTCCAGTACAGTCTCTGATATGTAAGCACAAGTGTACAGGACAAGTTGTTAAATTACTAATTTGCCAAGAATATATGTGAGGGATAGATCTGGATTTAATATTAATATAGACTTTGGATGTTAAGATTAAAATAAAGTTAAAAGAATGCAGTTTAATGAATTACTGATTAGCCAGGAATTGGATGGTAACTGTAAATCATGGGCTTCCTCAAGGAGAGATCTGGAAATAGTCAACACAGTAACAGACATAGAATCACAACGGGTTTTTAGGGTTCAAGCACGTAGTGCACTGAATCCTGTTGGAGTTGTCAACACGGAACGTGCAACACATTTGAAAGAAGTTGGGACAGGGGCATGTTTACCACTGTGTTACATAACGTTTCCTTTTAACAACACTCAATAAGCATTGTGGTGGAATTCTTTCCCATTCTTGCTTGATTTACAACTTCAGTTGCTCAACAGTCCGGGGTCTCCATTGTCGTGTTTTGCACTTCATAATGCACCACACATTTTCAATGGGAGACAGGTCTGGACTGCAGGCAGACCAGTCTAGTACCACACTCTTTTACTACAAAGCCACGCTGTTGTAACACGTGCAGAATGTGGCTTGGCATTGTCTTGCTGAAATAAGTAGGGACATCCCTGAATAAGACGTTGCTTGGATGGGAGTATATGTTGCTCCAAAACCTGTATGTACCTTTCAGCATTAATGGTGCCTTCATAGATGTGCAAGTTACCCATGCCATGGGCACTAACACACCCCCATAGCATCAGAGATGCTGGCTTTTGAACTTTGTGCTGATAACAATCCGGACAGTCCTTTTCCTCTTTGGCCCGGTGGACACGACGTCCATGATTTCCAAAAACAATGTGAAATGTGGACTCGTCAGATTACAGGACACTTTTCCACTTTGCGTCAGTCCATCTCAGATGAGCTCAGGGCCAGAGAAGCCGGCAGCGTTTCTGGGTGTTGTTGATATATGGCTTTCACTTTGCATGGCAGAGTTTTAACTTGCACTTGTAGATGGAGCGATGAACTGTGTTCACTGACAATGGTTTTCTGAAGTGTTCCTGAGCCCATGTGGTAATATCCATTACAGAATGATGTCTGTTTTTAATGCAGTGCCGCCTGAGGGATTCACGGGCATTCAATGTTGGTTTTCTGCCTTGCCGCTCACTTGCAGAGATTTCTCCAGGTTTTCTGAATCTTTTGATGATAATATGGACTGTAGATGATGAAATCCCTAAATTCCTTGCAATTGCACATTGAGAAACGTTGTTCTGAAACTGTTGGACTATTTGCTCACGCAGTTGTTCACAAATTGGTGAACCTTGCCCCATCCTTGCTTGTGAATGACTGAGCCTTTCACTGATGCTCCCTTTATACCCAATCATGACACTCACCTGTTTCCAATTAACCTTTTCACCTGTGGAATGTTCCAAACAGGTGTTTTTTGAGCATTCCTCAACTTTCCCAGTCTTTTGTTGCCCCTGTCCCAACTTCTTTGGAATGTGTTGCAGGCATCAAATTCAAAATGAATGAATATTTGCAAAAAACAAAGTTTATCAGTTTGAACATTAAATATCTTGTCTTTGTAGTGTATTCAGTTGAATATAGGTTGAAAAGGATTTGCAAATCATCGTTTTCTGTTATGTTTTACACAACGTCCCAACTTCATTGGAATTGGGGTTGTAGTAGTCCCTCCCGCTACTCGGGTGCATGACATCAGCCCAGTCAGCCTGAAGGGGGCACTGTAGTGCAGAAAAATGTTTTGCCTTATAACTTCTAAATCAAAATGTTTACAGACAAAATTAATTTTGTCTGTAATTCCTTGGGTCCAAACAAACCATTTTGCAATTTAGACCACTTAGCTCCGCCCCCAAATATTTTTTACTAATTTGCATAAGATGCGAAACCTATTTTTGCGAACTAGTTTTACAGTTTTTGCCTGATCCTCATGTATCTGGTGTCAGAAAATTCAGAAGAGCCAGAACCTCAAGAATTATCAAAAATATGTTGAATTTTCTAAACAGCATGGCTGCCATATATAATGAACCCTTCTAGATAAATTTCAAAATAATTCAGAATTAATTTAAAATTCTGTAACTCGACAATTCTTCAGCCAACAAATTTCAAACTTGGCGGACATATTTGGCAGGATATTCTGAAGTGGCCATTTGATTTTTATGCGCATATGTAATTAGGGGGCAAAGCTAATGCTACATGGCTGTTTCTCTGCATCCGTACATCCGATCAAGCTGAAACTTTGCATGCAGCATCTATTGCCTAGTATTTAATTGTTTTTGACTAAATTAATAGCCAGAAAGATATCTAGATTTTTTTCTTGGATGACTCACACTTGTATGCATTGTATGCATTGTGTACCTTTTATTAGGTACACCTGTGCACCTACACATTCATGCAGTTATCTAATAAGCCAGTAGTGTGCAGAATGTGATTTCAATGGAGAATGGCCAGACAAAATGACAGAAAGGCTATGATAACTCAGTGGTGAGCAGAAAAGCATCTTCAAATAAACATCACATCGAACCTTGGGGTTGGAAGGGCTACAACAGCTGAAGACCACATTGGGTCCCACTTATTTGCCAA
Organism: Pygocentrus nattereri; assembly: GCF_015220715.1. NCBI lineage: Eukaryota > Metazoa > Chordata > Actinopteri > Characiformes > Serrasalmidae > Pygocentrus > Pygocentrus nattereri. The sequence continues at coordinate 14,918,777 of NC_051220.1, forward strand.
GAACAAAAAGCTGAGGCTGCTGAGGGAACATTAATGCCAAAACTGGACAGTTGAAGAGCCGAAAAATTGATAATCTCCCATAGAATTGCCTCTTGTTTCAGCCATTGTGGTCGTCCTGTTGAGCAGTAGAATTAGTGCTACGCTTTCACACTGCAATCACACCCCAACTGCTAGTTCACATTAACCACAATTAAGAGACTGCTTTGGATTAGTGATGCAGTCATGCATATGACCTTATTATGACTTGGCAGAGGTGCAAGGGTGGGACTAACAAACAGCAATGGATCAAATAAGGATGAAAGATTAAATATTTCTAAATAAGTTCGATCCTTGGTGATCCGAGTCCAGGAGAGAAGAATTTACTTCACTCGTTGTGGGTGGCACTCCCTCTCCCCTCCTCACTCAGTGTAATGTTAGCTGATATACTGCTGTCATTTAGCATTATCCTTAGATTTTGTGGTAGCGGCAGTTTAAAATGATACACATATGGTGCTTCACATGATTTAATAGGAAGACTGTGCTCATTTAATTGGTGGAGACCTAGCAAGTGGGTGAAATTAGGCAGGACTAATTGGCAAAAAATTGTGGGAACAGTGCAGTCTAATGTAATAAGTTGAAAGTAACATTAACATGCAGATGTACTCAAGTAACAATATGAAGTACACTCAATGATTTGTATGAGTACTCAAGCAAGCAAATGTTGCACAATAAATGGTAATGCATCACTATGCACCTCTGGTTATAACTCTTGGTGTTATTTATACATTTCTCACTTCTAGAATCATTTACAGTTCAGTTTATCATTCTACAAACAGTTATGTTTTTTTATTATTAAAAACAGTGTATGTGTTTGTCTTTTCTGTAGAGTATACATTTAACATTTATTTTTTTCCCCACTTTCACAATGGCAGCAGTAGTGTTCCGTGGCTTGTATGTATACACTCAGTAATGCTGGCATAATGCAATGTAAGAGAAAGAACTGGAGAATTGGGAGGCATATAAGACTCTTGTGTGATCATGGCTTTAACAATAAGGAATGCTGACCTTCACAATGGAGATCGTACAGAATACACATAGCATGATTGTCATACAGCAGAAGGCTTTCAGTTTGTTTTTCTATTATGTTTTCATTTCTATTTTTCTCACAGACTGAATGTATCAGTGAGAGAGAGCGAGAGATGCGCACCCTGTACGATCTAGCTGTTCTTGTAGCATCTCTTGTAATGGTATATATTTTTTCTTTTTTTTTCTAGCTTTATATATGTAAAAGCAGCAATGCTCATAAACTACATAGGTATGCCCTTTAGCATGAATGGGTGTTATTTCCAAAGACGAGTGCTTGCTTGGTTTGAGTTCCAGTCCTGGGAAACTAACACAATTTTTGTGCACCTCAGAAAATCATTGGAAAAGTAAGGAACTTCTTTTTTTTGTGTGAGGAAAGATACTATTAGTTTGTTTGGGTGCACAAAGCCACAACTAACACATCGTTTGACAAAATTGTGTTCATTGACCCTTGAGAATTAGAAAGACCCTTCAAGTACTTTTAACTCTTTCTCTTCGTTCTCTCTTTCTGTCCTTCATTTAGTTGTCTGAGAGAAATGAAGTGACTGTTGAACTTTGTTGTGAAAATGGGATGGGAAGAGAAAGGGATGAAGAACAAGGTGCAGGGATAGAAATGGTAAGGGAAACTTCAGGGCCTTTCAAGGAACCAGATCTCATTCTGACGGTTGGCAGCTGCAGGGTTGGTATAGCCAGCCACAATGAATGAGTCACTGACGCAGACTACTGGAGAATCCAACATCTCTGCCATCGTGTTAATCTCACTGATGATAGTAACTTCATTTGTGGCACCAGTGAAGGGCCTGAAATTTGGAAAATTAGCAAGTGATTAAATCGCTGTAATTCCACTTTCATTTTTCAAAATGTCTGCACAGTTAAATCATTAAAATATTGAAAAGTGATTTAACATTAAATGTACCTTTGCAGAAAACTTAAATTATAACTGGTCACAGTGATTGGAACCAGATGTCCAAAATGTTAAATGCATCTAAAAGCTACCTTGCAGAAAATTATTACAAGAACTGGTAACGAATACATTGCATGGTTTTACGATTTACAAAATGTACCATTTCACATTAAACTACACTGAATGACAAGACAAAAATGTCTAAAACATGTAACTTACCTAGTGTAGACTATGGTGGCTGGCCACTGCTCAATGACTATCTCTGTGTCATAGGGTTGTGGTGGCTGATCTTGGTGGTTTATGGGCAAGTAGTATGCTACTGTGACTGTTCTTGACAGAGTTGTGTGCATCTCGTCTGTATTAACCACAGTCACAATAGGTATAGTCATGCCCAGATACCTGCCTAGAACATACAAGGTGGGGGGAGAAGAACCCGTTTGGTCATGTTACATGAATGTGCTGATATGAACAGTATTTTCCATTGCAAATCTATTAGACATTGCTGTCCAGGTTGCTATGAGAAGTCAGTCACCTAATGAATTCTGCTGGCAGATATATCTCATTATTTTCATGAAGCCATAACAGATGCTCTGTTCATATGTATCCTCCTTGACAGTGATGCAAGCCCAGTGTCCTTTCTCATATTGTCTCTTCTCATAAAGCACATCTCCAGACTATGAGACAAAAACAAAACAGGACAAATTATTTTGTGCATTTTAAAATATTAGAAGTATCCTAAAGTGGGAAATCAATACAATGGGGGCAAGGGGGGGGGGGGGGGGGTATTTAAGTCATTGTGCTTTGTTGGTATGTCTGCTGGGATGTTAATGTTCAGGACTACTAACTATTGACCAAGTTCCATGTCTCAACAAATAGTGGTCACACCAAATACCAATAAGAATTATGTTTCACAGACTGCCCTATTCTGTGGGGCTACCCTAAAATCATTTCAGGAATTTTCAGTAAAAAGTGTTCTGTTTACATATTTGTTCAGTATACTACAGTCATGGCCAAAAGTTTTGAGAATGACACAAATATTATATTTTCACATGATCTACTGCCGTCTGGTTTTTATGTGTGTTTGTCAGATGTTTTTATCACATACAGAAATATAATTGCAATCATATTATGAGTAACAAAAGCTTTTATTGACAGTTAGAATGAGTTAATGCAGCAAGTCAATATTTGCAGTGTTGACCCTTCTTATTCAGGACCTCTGAAATTCTCCCTGGCATGCTCTCAGTCAACTTCTGGACCAAATCCTGACTGATAGCAGTCCATTCTTGCACAATCAATGCTTGCATTTTGTCAGAATTTGTAGGTTTTTGTTTGTCCACCCGTCTCTTGATTGACCACAAGTTCTCAATGGGACTAAGATCTGGGGATTTTCCAGGCCATGGACCCAAAATCTCTATGTTTTGTTCCCTGAGCCATTTAGTTATCACCTTTGCTTTATGGTAAGGTGCTCCATCATGCTGGAAAAGGCATTGTTGATCACCAAACTGCTCTTGGACGGTTGGGAGAAGTTGCTCTCGGAGGACATTCTGGTACCATTCTTTAGTCATGGCTGTGTTTTTAGGCAAGACTGCGAGAGAGCCGATTCCCTTGGCTGAGAAGCAACCCCACACATGAATGGTTTCAGGATGCTTTACAGTTGGCATGAGACAAGACTGGTGGTAGCGCTCACCTCGTCTTCTCCGAACAAGCTGTTTTCCAGATGTCCCAAACAATCGGAAAGGGGATTCATCAGAGAAAATGACTTTACCCCAGTCCTCAGCAGTCCACTCCCTGTACCTTTTGCAGAATATCAGTCTGTCCCTGATGTTTTTTCTGGAGAGAAGTGGCTTCTTTTCTGCCCTCCTTGAGACCAGGCCTTGCTCCAAGAGTCTCCGCCTCACAGTGCGTGCAGATGCACTCACACCTGCCTGCTGCCATTCCTGAGCAAGCTCTGCACTGTTGGTAGCCCGATCCTGTAGCTGAAACACTTTTAAGAGACGGTCCTGGTGCTTGCTGGTCTTTCTTGGGCGCCCTGGAGCCTTTTTGGCAACAATGGAACCTCTCTCCTTGAAGTTCTTGATGATGCGATAGATTGTTGACTGAGGTGCAATCTTTCTAGCTGCGATACTCTTCCCTGTTAGGCCATTTTTGTGCAGTGCAATGATGACTGCACGTGTTTCTTTAGAGATAACCATGGATAACAGAAGAGAAACAATGATGCCAAGCACCAGCCTCCTTTTAAAGTGTCCAGTGGTGTCATTCTTACTTAATCATGACAGATTGATCTCCAGCCCTGTCCTCATCAACACCCACACCTGTGTTAATGGAGCAATCACTGAAACGATGTTAGCTGGTCCTTTTAAGGCAGGGCTGCAATGAAGTTGAAATGTGTTTTGGGGGATAAAGTTCATTTTCTAGGCAAATATTGACTTTGCAATTAATTGCTGTTAAGCTGATCACTATTTATAACATTCTGGAGTATATGCAAATTGCCATTATAAAAACTGAAGCAGTAGACTTTGTAAAAATTCATATTTGTATCATTCTCAAAACTTTTGGCCATGACTGTACATTTAAAGGCTTGAGGTCTGATTTCATTAAAATCAACTCTGGTGCTCTGTTAGTGTGAATTTCTGAGACTGTTTTTGACACGTGGATATTGGAATCTGAAATTATTTAGTATTTCTATTTAGGAGTGCTAGGATTGTTCAAGTTGGTTGACTAAAATCGACCAACCAAATTAGTTGGCAGCTAATCCAATAATTGATTATTTGGTGACATCATGCGTGTTTCTTGTGCTCACTAGGAATGTTTTGACCTTACCGCTTGCTAGAGACAGTTTCAGGGAAAAAAACGTCAAAAATCATTCAAATTTAACTGTTCATAGAGAGTTTTGCCACAACAATTCGCCCCTTTCCCATCTACTCCATGATGGTGCTTCTCTGCAGCAGGGAATATCTGCTAGAGATGCCGTCAAGCTGAAGAAGTCCTACCGGGCATGGTTGGCCTGTAGGACACCAGAGGCAGCTGGCAGGTATCGACAGGCCAAGCGATCTGCGGCTTCAGTCGTTGCCAAGGCAAAAACCCGGGTGTGGGAAGAGTTTGAGGACCTTCTCAATCCCACCAACACGTTCTCCAGTGAGGAGGCAGAGTCTGGGGACACGGCAATAGGCTTGTCCATTACTGAGGGCGAAGTTGCTAAGGTAGTTAAAAAGCTCCTTGGCGGCAGTGCTCCAGGGGTGGATGAGATCCGTCCCGAGTTCCTCAAGGCTCTGGATGTTGTGGGGCTGTCTTGGCTGACACGTCTTTTCAACATTGCGTGGACATCGGGGGTGGTGCCACTGGGGTAGCGGTGACTCTTTTTAAAAAGGGGGACCGGAGGGTGTGTTCCAACTACAGGGGAATCACACTCCTCAGCCTCCCTGGTAAGGTCTATGCAGGGGTACTGGAGAAGATAATCCGGCTTATAGTCGAACCTCGGATTCAGGAGGAGCAGTGCGGGTTCCGCCCTGGTCGTGGAGCACTGGACTAACTCTTTACCCTCTCCAGGATTCTGGAGGGTTAATGGGAGTTTATGCCCAACCAGTCCACATGTGCTTTGTGGATTTAGAGAAGGCATTTGACTGTGTTCCCAGGGGTATTCTGTGGGAGGTGCTTCGGGGTACCGGCTACATGGCTCTTTGTATAGGGCCTGAATGGCTCGTAGCAAACAAAGCAGGAGTTTGGTTCGCATGGCCGGCAGAAAGTCACACTCGTTCCCAGTGAGACTTGGACTCCGTCGGGGCTGCCCTTTGTCACCGATTCTATTCATAATTTTTATGGATAGAATTTCTAGGCGCAGCCAGGGGATGAAGGGTGTCCTGTTTGGTGACCTCAGGGTCACATCGCTGCTGTTTGCAGATGATGTGGTCCTATTGGGGACATCAGGACGTGAACTTCAGCTTTCACTGGATCGATTTGCAGCCGAGTGTGAAGCGGCCGGGATGAGGATCAGTACCTCCAAATCCGAGGCCATGGTTCACATGTGGGAAAGGGTGGAGAGCCCTCTCTGGGTCAGGGATGAGCTCTTGCCTCAAGTGGAGGAGTTTAAGTATCTCGGGGTCTTGTTCACGAGTGATGGTACAAGGGAGCGGGAGATTGACAGGCGGATTGGTGCTGGGTCAGCAGTGATGCGGGCTCTTTACCGGTCTGTTGTGGTAAAGAAAGAGCTGAGCCATAAGGCAAGGCTCTCGATTTACTGGTCGATCTACATTCCCACCCTCACCTATGGTCATGAGCTTTGGGTAATGACCGAAAGAACGAGATCGCGAATACAAGCGGCCGAAATGAGTTTCCTCCGCAGGGTGTCTGGACTCTCCCTGGGAGCTAGTGGAAGTGGCTGGGGAAAGGGAGGTCTGGGCCTCATTGCTCAGGATGCTGCCCCTGCGACCCGAACCCCGGGGAAGCGGAAGATGATGGATGGATGGAAGTCATGTCAAAGTTTATTTATATAGAGCATTTTACAGCAGGCATTGTGGCAAAGCAGCTTTACAGAAAAAATCCAGGTCTGAGCCCCCATGAGCGTTGCCAATGGTAACAAGGAGAAACTCCTTAAAAGCAAGAGGAAGCAACCTTGAGAGGAACCAAGACTCAAAAGGAGAATCCATCCACCTTTGGTCAACACCAGATAGCAAACAAAAACAAAAGAGCAGTATGAACAGAAAATAAAGTTTTAATGTTGGTACAAATTATTAGATTAGATGCTGTCTGTCTACATAGGACACAAAGCACAGAATGCATTGTGTAAATTTAAAAATTTTAATTCAGAACCTCAAATTAAATTTAAAAACCAATAGCTACATGAGTTGTTTGTTAATTGATTCATAATCTTAATAACTGATTACTTGTTTCAATAATCGATGGATTATTCTACTTTCAAATTAGTCAGCCTTATTTCTATTGAATATTTGTTGTAACGATAAAGTATATACATAAACAGATGCAATTAGTCAACTGTCAGATTCTTTACTAATCAAGAATTCTGACTACACACAGTTATACTAACAGTATATATAATATCAGTGTGATTTAGAGGAAATAACCCTAGCCTGAATGCATGAAATGTTGCCACCTTCACCATGACAAACTTTTCCTGAGGTAAGCTTATTATTCTTTTATTTTATTCTTTTATGTATAGCTCATCAGCTTTGTAAGACAAACTGTGTTGTTCTCCCAGAAGGGCAGGTGCACACTTGTATGCTCATGAATGCAAGTAGGGTAATTACTGTTATTTTAAATGATTGCAAATGAGAACTGTGATTTTATAATCCTATACAAGGTGAGTTATTAGTCCAACTGCAGTTGTTACCGTAGAGCAGTTTTAAAAGTTACTCAAGATTACAGTCCTAAAATAAAATAAGATAATCCTTTATTAGTCCCACAGCGGGGAAATTCACAATGTTATGCATTCAAACCATACTGGGCTTAATTAAAAGAAAGTGCTGATTGCTGAATAAAATGTTTGCTTTTCTAGTGAAACTGAACTTGAAAACACTGTTTGCGCATCTTCTGTGTGCTCTTGTATTTTTCATACTGACCAGTACACCAGAAAATAAGCTTACCTTAGAACCATAAATTGTCTGTCTGTGACCAGTTATCTGTTTTTTTCCTTCTTGTTATTCACTTGTCAAGGTGCCTTTGTAGACGCTCATTCTACAGTAATTGTTGCGGCCCTAGTCAGATGTGCATGTGCAGACATACCTTCTCCTTTCGGGACATTAATATGTAGGGAACTGCCTCTCTGGGATGTGTGCCATTATTATTGGTTGTTATCTGCTGAATAGGTTCTGCCATGTCTGTGAAGGCAAGACGAGCAAATGTTAAGCCATGTGACAACCTGAAATCAAAATGGTTTTAACCATTTAACTTTGTTAATGTTCTTGGTTACATTTTAAGCACAATCTAACTAAAGAAGTTGAGGGACATTGGGAGTCTTCTTGTTGGATGAAAAATGAAACGGAGGCTACTTCCTGTGGGCTAAATGCTTAACACACTGGCTGCTGATGTGGACATCACAAGATATTTCTCCTTAGAGGATGATATGTGAAGGATGTGTTATTTTTATAGATGTTCAGTATTTCTGCACCTAGTTTCCTAGTTTACATCAGCTAAAGTAGCTAGCCTAGTTAGCATTAAAGCTGTGTTATCTATCTATCTATCTATCTATCTATAATATGTATGTATATTATACATACACACATACGTATTTTTATATATATATATATATATATATATATATATATATATATATATATATATATATATATACACACACACATACACACACACACATATATATATATATATATATATATATATATATATATAATATAGACACACACACACACACATGCTATAAAACACACACACACACACATATATATACATAGACACACACACACATACACACACACACACACACACACACACCAACTTCCGGCTGCTCCCTTTAAGGGTCGGCACAGTGGATCCACTATTCCTCCTCAACACATGTCCAAACCATCTCAACCTGGCCTCTCTGGCTTTATCTCCAAACGTCTCCACCTTCACTGTCCCTCTGATCTGCTCATTTCTAATCTTGTCCATTCTTGTCACTCCCAACGAAAATCTCAGCATCTTCATCTTTGCCACCTCCAGCTCAGCCTCCTGTCTTTTAGACAGAGCCACAGTCTCCAAACCATACATCATAGCAGGATTTCCCTTTCACTCTTGCTGCTATCCTTCTGTCACACATCAGCCCTGACACCCGTCTCCACCCACTCAATCCTGCCTGCACCCTCTTCTTCACCTCTTTTCTACACTGTCCATTGCTCTGGATGGTTGACCCAAGATATTTGAAGTCATCCACCTTTACGACCTCTACTCCTTGCATCTTCACTTTTCCACCTGCCTCGCTCTCATTCACACACATGTATTCTGTCTTGTCTCTACTGACCTTCATTCCTCTCCTGTTCCAGTGCAAACCTCCACCTCTCCAGATTCTCTTCCACCTGCTCTCTACTCTCACCACAGATTACAATGTCATCTGCAAACATCACGGTCCATGGAGCCTCCTGCCTGACCTCATCTGTCAACCTTTCCATCACCATTGCAAACAAGAAGGGGCTCACAGCTGATTCCTGATGTAACCCTACCTTCACCTTGAAACCATTAGTCACTCCAACTGCACACCTCACCACTGTCTTACTATCCTCATACATGTCCTGCACCACCCTAAAATACTTTTCAGCTACACCTGAGTTCCAACTGCCTTTCCATTCTTCGTCCTTTTTAAAGCTGCCCTCACTTCCACCTTACTAATTCTCTGCACTTCCTGATCCACTATCTCTCCCCCCGTTGTCCTCCTCTCTCTCGTTTTCCTCATTCATTAGTTCTTCACAAGTACTCCTTCCATCTACTCAACACTCTCTGTTCACTCACTAGTACATTTCCCTCTCTATCCTTTATCAGCCTAACCTGCTGTACATCCTTTCCAGCTCTATCTCTCTGTTTAGCCAAACGATACAAGTCTTTTACTCCTTCTTTACTGTCCAGCCTCTCATACAGCTCATCATAGACCTGAGCCTTTGCCACCATTCTTTTCGCTATGCGACTAGCCTCACAGTACTTCTACCTACTTCCTTCATCTCTCTGGTTATCCCACTTTTTCCTAGCTGCCGCCTTCTTCTGAATACTCTCTTGGACTTCCTCCTTCCACCCCCAACTTTCCTTGTCTTCTTTCCTCTGACCAGACGAAACACCCAACACATTCTTGCCAGTTTCTCTCACCACCTTAGCTGTAGTTTCCCAGTCCTCAGGTAACACACACACACACACACACACACACACTTTTATATATATATATATATATATATATATATATATATATATAAAAGTGTGTGTGTGTGTGTGTATGTGTATGTATACCGTGCTGCATCAACACAGAAACCAAGCTCAGTCAACCTTGTGTAGTTTTAGGGTTAGTGTAGTGGGATAGAATTGCTTTGCATGTGGAGAGATAAATTAAATCACCTTATTACAGTACGCCTCAGTGCCTTTTCAAGGAACCCAAAGGTGATCATTAACTAAACATTAAAAGGGATGGGGAACTAAGGGCCAGGGTCCAGAACACTTTGGTGATTTCCCTGGTCATGCACACCAACTCAACCTGTCATTTAGTTTGATGAGTTGAATCAGGTGTGCTTAAGCAGGAAAATCACCAAATTGTGCAGGAATCTGGGTCCCAGGCGCAGAGCTCCCCATCATGGGTATAAAGTATTTCAGAAAGTCATTCATGTTTGTAATTCTTTTACCTCATTTATGAAATCATAAGTCTGACACTCAAATTTCACCAACCTTTTACTTTAGAACTGAACTGCCTGTCAAAATTAAGATTCATGTGTCACTGTGACTACTAGCACATCTTTCAATGGAAGATTGATTTCAGTTTTAATTTAGCCCAATCCGGATTTGATGACGATGTGTTCACTGTGAAGCACAATGTTCTGGATGCTGATTTCTCATTAATTATATAATTTATTGTACAGATCATCAGTGGTCTTTGCTGACAACTGTACAGGTGAACCAGAATGTTAGGGTTTTTTTCCCCCACAAAAAAAGTCAACTTGTACTCCACTAGAGAACTAGAGTCTCTGAGATGTTTGTAGTGGAATGACTTGTGGGTTAGGAAATCCACACAGGAACACAGAGTTCTCATAACTCTGGAACATAGACACAAGTACTCTTGATGTTACTTGCAGACACACTGCAAGAGCGGTGTATTTACTGTCACCCATAATTTTCAGTATGGGATTCAAAGCTTCTCCAGTTCAAGCAGGATTGCCAGCTAATCCCTGTGGGCCACAAAGCATTCTGTCCCTAAGCCCATGATTAACTACCAGGCCTTGACAAATGTACTGATCTAAATGTAAAACCTTCTAATAATTGCCATCTATGTCCCTAGCTTTGAATAATGAAGTTTTACTATTATAGCTCAAAAGGAACAATGACCAGTCCTGTGCTTGACATTTTTTCTTTTGCTTTTCCTTCAGAAATGTTAATTCTGTGAAAGCTTTCTAAAGCACTTTGGTGCTCAGAACCTGACAGGTCAAACAGACCCAGAAAAAAGTACATTGTATGGCAGTCACTACCTGGTACTTGTGTAAAGTTTCAAGTTATAGCTTAATTCAAAGACAAAACCTGATAAATAGCAAAATAAATTCTTTAAAGCTTCCTCCACACAGGCAAAAATAAAAAAACAGGTTTGCATTTAAACCATGGCAACATCTGTGCATTGAGCTCTGATTTAAACTTAATGCCACCTTACATTGAACAGCAGGCATTTAATGAGATTGTCTTGAACTGTCTTATTTTCTAGATTTAAGCTGTTTGCTTTCTGACTGCTCAAAAAATAGAACTAATTGAAAACTAGATTATCTACCTTGATCCAAGGGGCTGTGCTCTCATTAAATGAGGGGCATGATCTTAAACCTTCTGTGAAAAGCTGGGCAGGGTATTCTGGTGTTCCTTTTCCACACTGTGATGGGTTCTACCTCTAGAGTACATTCCACAGGCTCTAGAAGTAGGTCAGCACAACATGCCTTCACCCTAGTGGCTGGAGCAGGGGTTTAGGGTAAGTGCTATTATTAGGTTAAATTAAGGCTGAGGCAACTAATCGACGTAATCAATTATGGAAATATGGCAATTTGCATAGCATGCTTTGCTATAAAGTGCGATGGCTGCATCTGGGTCAAAGCATAGATTACCCCCAGAGAACAAGCTGCAGCTGAAAAAACCTCATAACATGAGCTGAGCTATCTTACCATTGGCATTTGTCTATTTACCTCTAAGACTGACTGGCTTTCTGTGGCCTCAATATGGCTTTAATTTAATGTAATGACCAATGCTGAGAAGAGCGCTGTGATGCTCTGAGTAACTGAAAAGTTCTCACAGTCGTGCCATATTACTTTAGTGATGAAATAAATTTTTAAAACATTTCAAGTCATAACCATTTTAAACTTTCTTAAATAACACTCAGAAAGTGTTCTTATGACATACAGTGATTAATTACAGCAATACTTTTAAATTTAAGGTCCAGTATTTTTTTTTGATCAGACATCTGACAAATAATTGACAGGTTAGTTGCTGGATTAGTCAATTTATAGAAAGAAAAATTATTAGATTAATTCATAATACATAATTATCAATAATAATTGATTATTTAAAATAATTAAGTGCAGCCCTAGTGTAAATCTGGATCCAGATCTCAGGCCTGTTGGAGTTTGAAAAGTCTCCCATGTTTAACCAATCTAGACTACAGCTAAACTTATTTGCTTTATTTATTTGCCTTTTATTGATTTTTTTTTTTAAAATAATGTTTACTTCTGTCTAAAATGAATACATCTATGTATAAAATATTTGCCAAGTTACACAAAATATAAAGATGTATGACAATAGTCTGATAGTACTGAAGTGCGCTGCAACTAGCAATATCAGTAGGAGTGCTCTTCATTACTTACCAATTTTTTTTTTTTTTGCCAAATCACCCTTAAAGCTGATATCAACAATAAGCTGCGTTGATGTTGTTATGACTACAGCTTGCCTTTTTTCTTTCACAAAAATCTGTCTAGCTTTAAGTAAAGTTCTGGATTGATTTGAATGACAGTATGTGGGACCTTATTAACATAATCTGTAATTTCAGTTAAACCCTGGGCAGATACATTAGTGCTAGTTGACTGGACATCATACAGACCAAACCACAACTTGTACATCACAAAAAGCTCCCTACTACTGACCAGACAGACCATTTACAACTCTCCCAGCTCTTCTTAAGCTACCTCAAATAAAATACAGTCTCAGCACTGCCTCTGAATTGATGAGATATGATAAGTTTATAAACACACACTTTGTGACCGTATAATGAGGAATAAGGTGAGGTATATGTGTACAGGCTACGCACAACTCCCACACATCCAAGTCAATTGCTGCCCCACATTTGATTTTTTTTTTTAAACTTGCATCACAAATTATTTTAAAATAAGCTGATTACAAAATAAGAATCTGGCCTGGCCTTACAGCAAAAGTAAACAATGCTAGAGGTTTTAATGTAACATGCTGTTAACTAGGTAGCTCATGAAGATGATACACAAACTCTATAGCAGGTGCTATGTTTTGTTAACCTTCGTTAATGTCTGCATCGTTTTCTGTGGAAATGGTTGCTAGATGTTAAAAAAAATTACATTAATTTTTAAAAAATGCTTGCTAGCTATATAACACTTTTACCTCTCGGCACTTCCACTCGATGTCCTCTCCCGACGTCTTGCCAATAGTGGAGGAGTCGGTCTTGCTGTTCCTCTTCAATCGTCTCTCCCTCTTCCAAACTGCCGTTGCCGGAGTCTGAGAGCTGGTCCTCGGAGAAGGCCTCCAGGTCCTCCAGCGTGATCATCCCGTAGTTAGTCCCTACAGACCCCTGGCTTTCTGCGGCCTGGCCCTCGTCTCCACCAACCCCATTTAAACGACACCCTCCGCGATCCATAAGAATAATATCAAGACAGCTTTGTTAAGTCAAAATTAATGAAACTAAAAACTTAAGTTAAACCGGCGACTTGTTTCTGAACGTTTGAACGGTCGACGCGCGGTGCCTTTGCTTATAGCTCCACAGGCTAAAACAGGAACTTCAGGTTTACTCTGACGACATGGCGCTTGGTGCTAACCGCTCGGCCATGTCAACACCCAGAATCATTTTTTTCCGACACAGAGAAACGAGAAGACGCACAAAATACGCCAAATCTTGACGCCTCTTTTAGCTGTATTTGGTAGCTTCGTATCTTCGTGCACAGCTTTTCGTACGTGCCGTATCATGTGGAAGCTCAATGTTTATAGGAGCACAGCAGCGAGTTGACGTAATAGACGAAAACTCCGCCTCTCCCACTGCCAGTGGAGAGAGCTATGTTCGTAAACTCGCTTTCAGAAAAACGTGCAGTGCGTTCGCCTAGTGGGACGGTTTGGGATTAGTTCCCTTGAAAATAATGCTAGATTTGAATACTTGTTTAAAAAAGAACAGTGCGAAAAATCACTGGGTTAAAAGCAAAAATGGCATATGCTAGGGTCTTAAAGCTTCTTGTCAGGAAGGTTTTAAACTGGTTTTGAACTGTGCGGTCGTCATGAGTTGTGTGGTTTTAGGACAAATGCTCAGTATCAACCAGTCTGATCAGTTTTCACAAACTTTACATTTTTGTTGAACACACAGCACTCTACTAGATGTAAATACTAGGGGTTGGAATTATTTAAGGCACACTAATGATCCAGGGCAGTAGATAAACTGTAGTTTTAGTTTAAAATATAGTTTAAGTGGCTAGGAGTAATTAAAATATTTTTGTCCTAAATCTACCACAAGTCAGCATGATTAACTTTTGTAGTTTGATTGGCTATTTATGTATTTATTTATTGATCGATAGCTCCTGATTATTATTTGGGCATTCATATTAAGAATGTTTCAGATGTCAATGATTCACATAAAAAGCTTATAACTCACAATGGATATATAAAGAAACTAGGCTTTCCTGTTGCTTACCATTGTAATGCATGTTAAAGCAGAACCACTGGTTAACAGCAGCAGCTGCAGATGTGCAAAAGACAAGTATTATAACAGTATATGTATTATGTTTGAATCTGAATTAATTGTAACCATGTCAACTGTATGATCTACATTTTGCTTTGAATTTTGTCATAAAATGAGAGATGATAAAAGAGAAATTAAATGGATGCAAGCAGAGAGGAAAGATGATCATATACACTTACCCACTCTTAGGGATTTGTCTTTAAGAGATAATACATATTAGATGGATAAGTGTAAGCTGTGAGCAGCCTGCCACCATACTGTGATCCCCTGTTGGACACGTAGCGGGGAGGCTGTTATGTAACCTGTTCTCCATGTGGCCTGACAGACTACTCCTTCTGACACACAGCCTAGCACGAGGCTGTGTTTCACAAAACCTTACAGGAGTGCTCTCTCTCTCTCTCTCTCTCTCTCTCTCTCTCTCTCTCTCTCTCTCTCTCTCTCTCTCTCTCTCTCTCTCTCTCTCTCTCTTTCTCTTTCTCTTTCTCTTTCTCTTTCTCTCTCTTTCTCTTTCTCTTTCTCTCTCTTTCTCTTTCTCTTTCTCTCTTTCTTTCTCTTTCTCTCTTTCTTTCTCTCTTTCTCTTTCTCTTTCTCTCTTTCTTTCTCTCTTTCTTTCTCTCTTTCTCTCTTTTCTCTCTTCCTCTCTCTTCCTCTCTCTTCCTCTCTCTCTCTCTCTCTCTCTCTCTCTCTCTCTCTCTCTCTCTCTCTCTCTCTCTCTCTCTCTCTCTCTCCTAGCAAATTCACCCTGAAGTGAACTGAAGTCCCAGTTACTGACTTTGGGAACCAAAGAATGTAATCATTGAAAAACTTTTAGATGATTCCATATTTATTTGTAGAATTAGATGAAAGTTATGCTGTTGCAGAAATAGAATAGAAATCTAATTCCTATCATCTAATTTCCTAAAGTACCATGTAATTAATACTGTTATTATTGTATTAATTATGTCATTCTTTTGAAAAAAGGAGCAAAATTAAAATAATAACTTTAAAATTCCAAGGATTAAACTCTGTAATGCAGACACTGCCAGGCATGGGTTGCTCCTCAAAGAAAGTTAATGTAGCTGCTCATTTTCAGTTTAGGCTTTTATCAGGAAAAATGCTCTCCTGTTGCTAGCCTTGGTTTTCAGGTGAGTGTTTTGTCTTAATATGCCAATCAAAGCCATTTCATTTAATTAGTGGAGGTGTACTGGATGCACAGCTCACTGTTGAAGCCTGTTGATGACTGTGCTAGAAAAACATGTTAATATAATTAAATCTGTTGCTTTTATTTGTACATTTCACACTACTGTTCAAAGGTGTGGAAGTTTCCAACAATATAAAACTAGTTTGGTTTCAGGTTTTCATATAAAATGAACTGTTTACTAATTGTTGGGTAAAACAAGCCTGCATGCTGTTCATCACAGATGTGAACCACTGATGTGGCTGTAGTGTTGTTAATAGAAGCTGTGCAGACAGGAACTCATGGCTTGGCCTTCACATCATCTCATCAGTCTATTGATTCAGTCCCTCTCAGCCTTTTGTGTGAGCTGTGAGTGTATAGGTGGCTGCATATCTCCTGGTTCACCCAGACCCTTTTCTGAAATGCAAATAAGCTGTCTGTGAGTCGCTAATAGGTTATGGTTTTTGTAATTCTAAATGGGGAAAAACAAAACACTTAAACTTTTGGTGAGTGTTTCTGCATGTGTGAGAATGAGAGCAATGGAGCCATACTTGAAAAATCATCTCAGGCTTCTGTGTGATGTGTTTTTCAGGTCATTTAATTAACCTCATTCATGAAGGAGCTGTGTTACTTGCTGTGTTACTTGCTGTGTTACTTGCTGTGTTACTTGCTGTGTTACTTGCTGTGTTACTTGCTGTGTTACTTGTGGTGTTATGGTATTTTCAGCTTTTTAGAAATTGCAATTGTTTGTCAGCATATAAGCTATGAGGTGAATATCTAAAACATAAAACATCTAAAACATCTTTGTCTGAATTTTTATACAAAGGCTTTAATTGCTAAATCTAGGATAAGTCTTAGCCTCAGTAGTCACTACCTTAGTAACCTCTAAATTGTTTTGGTGGGTTTTGTTTTTTCTGAACTCTCTAACCTTTTAAATGACTGTAATAATGATTTGTTTTTCTAGGTCAAGTGATTTGGTTGAAGAAAAAAGCCATCCAGACTGACCATGTCACCTGATCCTTAGTGACCTTTTTGTTCTCAATATAATCATAAAATTAGTAGTCTAGGGTTATGGCTTATTGAATAGACCTCACCCATCCCCCTTCTAGAAGACTAGACAAGGTTTTGTGCAGGCGACCGCACTTATGGCTCCATTTCTATAGAACTAGATAAATGGATACGGCACCTCCAAGAACAGTTTGATGAAGAATGATATCCAAGATTTCCTCTAATGTTATCTAGTTAGCTAGATTAGCAAGAAAGCTTGCAAGCTAACAGTTGAAGATTGGGCTCAAAATTATGCTTAGTGTTTAGACTGACAAGAGTAGTAAAATTTTGTAATCGAGACTGGAACATGAACCATCATGGCTCAGTGCTTAGTATACTGCAGAAATGCTTTTGTAAATCCCTCGCTAGCCCTCCAAATCCCAAAATGTCACATGGGATTATGATTAACAAAAACACTCTTATTTTTCTATTCTTTTATTTTCTTTCTCTTCTCATATAAATTAGTTATGAGTGGGTGGACATGCTACAGTCCAAAAGAGTGTGTTGATGAGTCACACTAGACAGAATTAAATCTTCTCCTTAGTGATGTTTCTGAGTATGGTCAAAGTGGTGCAGAGGGGGATGTTTAATCTGCTTGTATAATGGTTTAATTTTTTTTTCTCAGCTGTGTCACGCTGACTTTTGTTCGCTTACACTTGACAGCACTTTTTCATGCCTCATTCATCTCTTTAGCACAGTTTTACATCAATCAAGGGGAGGCAAAAACCATGGTTCTTAACATTTTGTCAACTGGGAAACCATTTTGCAGAGTGTTGCGAAAAAGACACTTGCCTTTGAAGTCAGGCGGATTTGTTGTGCATTTGACAGCGAGTGGGAGTGTTTTTTCAGTAGGTGTTTGAGGTTGATTTGTACCAAGAACAAACCGTAAGGACAAATAGTTCATAGTACATTTTTAAAATGTATGTATGTTTTTGATATACAACCCCAATTCCAATGAAGTTGGGACGTTGTGTAAAACATAAATTAAAACAAAATACGATGATTTGCAAATCCTTTTCAACCTATATTCAGTTGAAAACACTACAAAGACAAGATATTTAAACAGATAAACTGTTGTTTTTTGCAAATATTCACTCATTTTGAATTTGATGCCTGCAACACGTTCGAAAGAAGTTGGGACAGGAGCATGTTTACCACTGTATTACATCACGTTTCCTTTTAACAACACTCAATAAGCATTGTGGTGGAATTCTTTCCAATTCTTGCTTGATGTACAACTTCAGTTGCTCAACAGTCTGGGTTCTCCATTGTCATATTTTGCGCTTCATAATGCGCCACACATTTTTAAAGAGAGACAGGTCTGGACTGCAGGCAGGCCAGTCTAGTACCCGCACTCTTTTACTACGAAGCCACGCTGTTGTAACACATGCAGAATGTGGCTTGGCATTGTCTTGCTGAAATAAGCAGGGACGTCCCTGAGAAAGACGTTGCTTGGATGGCAGCATATGTTGCTCCAAAACCTGTATGTACCTTTCAGCATTAATGGTGTCTTCACAGATGTGCAAGTTACCCATGCCATGGGCACTAACACATCCCAATACCATCAGAGATGCCGGCTTTTGAACTTTACGCTTATAACAATCCAGACAGTCCTTTTCCTCTTTGGCCCGGAGGACATGATGTCCATGATTTCCAGACCACAGGACACTTTTCCACTTTGCGTCAGTCCATCTCTGATGAGCTCGGGCCCAGAGAAGCCGGTGGCGTTTCTGGGTGTTGTTGATATATGGCTTTCACTTTGCATGGCAGAGATTTAACTTGAACTTGTAGATGGAGCGACAAACTGTGTTCACTGACAATGGCTTTCTGAAGTGTTACTGAGCCCATGTGGTAATATCTGTTACAGAATGATGTCAGGTTTTAAATGCAGTGCCGCCTGAGGGATCGAAGGTCACGGGCATTCAGTGTTGGTTTTCTGCCTTGCCGCTTACTTGCAAAGATTTCTCCAGATTCTCTGAATCTTTTGATGATATTATGGACTGTAGATAATGAAATCCCTAAATTCCTTGCAATTGCACATTGAGAAACGTTGTTCTGAAACTGTTGGACTATTTGCTCATGCAATTGTTCACAAAGTTGTTAACCTCGCCCCATCCTTGCTTGTGAACGACTGAGCCTTTCAGGGATGCTCCCTTTATCCCCAGTCATGACACTCACCTGTTTCCAGTTAACCTGTTCACCTGTGAAATGTTCCAAACAGGTGTTTTTTGAGCATTCCTCAACTTTCCAAGTCTTTTGTTGCCCCTTTCCCAACTTCTTTGGAACGTGTTGCAGGCATCAAATTCAAAATCAGTGAATATTTGCAAAAAACAGTGAGGTTTATCTCTTTGAACATTAAATATCTCATCTTTGTGGTGTATTCAATTGAATATAGGTTTAAAAAGATTTGCAAATCATCGTATTCTGTTTTTATTTATGTTTTACACAACGTCCCAACTTCATTGGAATTGGGGTTGTAGGTATGTAGGCATTTATGCTTCTTTATGTTCTATGGACAAAATCATTCTGTAAGTCTTATTTCTGTTCATTTTCTGATCATAAGCCAATTGGGTTAATGAGGACTGTTTTACTCGGAACATTTCCTCTGAGTAATGTTCTTGGTATGTTGGCCTTGATTACCCTTGTCACTGTGATTTTAAAACTGACTTTTAAATAAACTTTTCCTGAGATCAGTTTCTCTCAGTAAAGGATGTTAATCCACACCTGCTAAAAGTTACAAAAATAAACAGCTGTCATTCAGCCTGTATTCAGTCTTTACTGCATTTAGCATTCAGGCTTAACATAATGTCCATAGCTTTTTTGAATTTTAATCTGTAACAGTGCAGCATTGTTTTTCTTGAAACTCTCATTTGCACATTGCTGCATTATTTATCTGAGGATTTTGACAACTATTTCTTGATCTTGGTAATATGTGTACTCTTTTAAATGTTGTGGCTGGTCCTGAAACTTGTCATGAATGGAATGTCATTTTATTTTTACTGTAAAGTATCAACAAAACAGTAACTAATTATTTTAATGATGCCTTTATCCTTTTGTTTATAGAAAGATTTTATTTTTCAAAAATATTCAGTAACTGCAGTATAAAAATCCATGACTAAGTAGTGAAAAGGAAAACAAATACCTGAATGAATAAGAAAATGACTATTAAACTTTGATTTTTATTTTGACTATTGACTATTAAATGACTATTTAAACTTTATCTTCTTTACATCCTTTCTGTCTGAACCTGGGACATGGCAAAAATAGTACTCTCTGTTTTGTATTGTGTTGTTACAGTTCTGGCAAATTGTGTTATAACATCCCAATTTTTGCTTCTGAAAAGGTTCTAGAGAAGTTCACATCTCATCTGACCCAGATGAGGTTGCTTAATCATCATGACCTTCACACTCTCACCAAGTACCAGCTCATTCTGGCACGGGAGCAGTTCAGACGCAACCCACCACCTCACATCATGGTACAGCATGCTACTGCTAGTAACAGAGTTCAAATGGGCTAATTTGTTAGTCAAGTTGAAATGTTCAAAACTAGGAGACTGTTTGCACAAGTCTGTAAAATATGACTATGGTGGTGGTGATAAATAAGCTTGCATTGAAATGATGTTTGTCTCTTTGATGAACAGGGTGCACAGCATGGTGTGCTAGAGGGAGATTTTGCTATGTGCATTAGCCTCTACCATGGCTATGAACTTCTGCAGCAGATGGGCCTTAGATCTCTCTTTCTATTCACACAAAACATCATATTGGGCTTCAAAGGTACTGGTTACATTTGACTATTTAAAAAAATAATAATAAAAAAATGGGATTTTCATGACTCTGTGCCTGGAGTCTAGTCTGAGCCACAGATGTGCTGCCCACAAAGGAATGGAAATACTCTGATAGATGTGTTGCATGCTGAGATAGCCACTAGTATCAGATGTCCTATTCCTGCCAAAGTATGTGTTTTTGGCCACCTGAGTGTTAAATTAATTTTTTTTGTTTTGAGTTCTAGTTGTGAAAATTCATACAGTGACTGACATTTTGAATGTATTTTCAGAGTCCTCTCGAGCCAGAAATGAACTGCAGCGCAGCCCTGTCTTCATGGCACTTTACAAAGAAATGGAAGCCATGTTTCTGACACTGACCAAAGGTAGGTGCTGCCACCCATGATATTGTTTTATGTGAGAACCTTTCTTTTAACATTATTTAACATTACTTGCATTAACAAATGCAAGGGACTGATCAGACTTGTTTTTCCATTTGTAGGCCCTAATGAGCAATATTTTTACAGTCACCCAAAACTTCAGAAATTGGATGATGTTGTACTACAGCACTTCAAAACATGGTCTGAGAACTCAGGTGAACTGTATCACTTGTCATTGTGTTATAATCTTTCCATTTCTCATGGTCATAAATTCCATCATTTTATGTCACTTTTTTAATACTTGTTCTATTGTTGTATATTTCTTTGTGGACATTGCACTTTGTATGCATACTAGCACAGCTGATTTCTAATCTGATGTTGTTCCTTGTAATACATCACCTTCGGCACTCAAAGCACTTAAAAATATAGTGTTTTTGCTCTTTTTAACTTTCACAGAAGTTTCAAAAAAGGGACAGTATGTGAAATACTATGAAAGACAAAGTAGCATTCCCTTTGACCTGTATAAAACTAAACACAATACAAAAACCTGATATTTAAAATTTTATATGTTTTTATGCTCATTCTAAATTAGATGCCTGCATTTTAGTCATACTTAATTTTTGGGGAAAAATAATGTTTGGGGACACTTAATGTTTGGAGACCGAAGACTCCTGTTGATAATGTTCCGTAAGTAGAATTTTTGGCACTCTTCTATTACACAAGTCTTGATAAAGCAGCCATGCTAAGTTCCTGAAAAAGACCTTGTCTAGATGGCATTATATTTTGCTCTTAAATGTGTATATGTCTTTCACTGTTAAGTGTCTCTACAGATGCTCATGTCTTGAGTATTAATATACCTCTATACCATGACAGCTCCTTGCTTTTGAACTTTATGCTGGTAGCAATCTGGAGGGTCTCTTTCTTCATAATGTCTGTTCATTTTCACAGACAATCTGAAAGGTTGACTTGTCAGATCACAATACACATTCACTGTGCACCAGTCCATTTCTAATATGAACACCATAGTCTTAACTTGCATTTGGGGATGCATAGACTTCCAGAGAGTATTCCAGAACCCATGTGGTCACAGGCATTCAGTTAAGATTTTCAGCTTTGCTCTTTCTCCTTATACCGTGATACTTCTGATGAGGGTGAAATACCTTAAAGTCCTTGCAAACTTGTTGAGGA
Organism: Pygocentrus nattereri; assembly: GCF_015220715.1. NCBI lineage: Eukaryota > Metazoa > Chordata > Actinopteri > Characiformes > Serrasalmidae > Pygocentrus > Pygocentrus nattereri. The sequence goes on from NC_051220.1 coordinate 14,940,908, forward strand.
ACATTGTTTTTGAACTGTTGGATTATTCACTGGTGCATTTTTTTTTTTTTTTTTGCAATATGGCGATCCTTACATTGCATGTTTAAAGATGTGTGTTTTTTTTTTTTTTTTTTTTTTATATAAATGTTCCTACAATGCTCCTAGTCTTAAATAGTGCATCAGTTCTATTCAAAAAGCAGTAACGTTTATATGGTTATATATCACTGACAAAAATCAATGCATGACATTGAATAATTATAAATCAGAGTTGGTATCTTGCTATCTTCAATTTTGGGTCCAGTCTTATTTAATATCTACATAAATGATATTGCTACCTCTGCTTCAACCTCAGACTGCAAAATTCACCTTTATGCAGATGATACGATTTTATATTGCTCAGCTGATTCTATTCATGCTGCAACAAGAAAATTACAGAGCTCATTTAATGCTCTGCAGGTGGCGTTATATAAGCACAAACTAGTTTTAAATGCCACGAAAACTTTTTGTTCATGCTGTTTTCCAGGTCTTTTAATACTGATTTTAGTACTGTAAATATTACTACCCCGGCAGGATCCACTATTGAGGGAGTCAAAGAATATAAATACCTTGGCATATGGCTGGATGATAAACTCAGTTTTAAACCACACATAAATAAACTAGTCAGTAAATGCCGACAGAAGCTGGGTTATTTTTATAGACATAAGACCTGTTTCCCCATGCACGCCAGAAAAAGACTAGTTGAAGCAACTTTACTATCAGTGCTGGACTATGGTGACGTTATCTATAAATATGCTCCCTCCAGCTCTCTCAAATTACTGGACCCAGTGTATCACTCTGCCCTGAGGTTAATGACTGGAGATCGGTACAGAACTCACCACTGTGAGCTGTATGCGAAAGTTGGGTGGCCCTCTTTAACGGTACGAAGGGAAACACATTGGTTGATTTTTATTTATAAGACACTCTCCGGTCATTTGCCAGAATATATCACTTCATTGATGAATACAAATAACAGTAATTATCAGACTCGCTCTAGTAATTGGATCAGCTGCCAGGTACCAAGAGTTTTTACTGAACTGGGAAAATCTGCTTTTAGTCACAGTGCACCAGTGAGCTGGAATTCACTACAGGAAACACTAAAGTACTCAGCTCACTGGTGTCACTCAGTCATTTTAACTTTTAATATTTTAACTTTTAATATCAAACCACCTACAGACAGCCTGTACCTGTTTTACTTAATCATATTTATTCGTAACTTTTATTTTTGTGTTAGTTCTCCTTAGTTCTTTATCTCTTTTTATTTATTTATTTATTTCCTCTCATTTTATTTTAAGTTTTTTTTATCATTACTTTTTAAATTTGTGATATTGTACTATTACCTTACTAATTTCTTATCTGCTTTTGATCTTAATTTCTTACCATTTAAATCTCAAGTTCTATTTTTTATCTACTTTTATTCATTATTATTTAAAATTTTCTTTTAATTTAAAATGATTAAATGTAGTTATTATTTTCTTTGTCATGTCAATCCCTGTTTTTGTAAATGCTCGGCTACATTGAAAATGAGGGTTGCCCTCAATGTACTTCCGAGTCAAAATAAAGGTTGGTTGATTGATTGATTGATTGATTGATGGTTAAACACAAAATATCTTGTTTTTGTGATGTTTTCATATAAGTACAGACCAAAGAGGATTTACAAATGACACCTTTTCTTTAATTTATGTTTCACATAAGTGTTAAAACTTCTCTGGAACTTACTGTTCTTTGGGGCTACAACGTAGTGTTTGGCTTCACACTGTCTTTAATAATAAATGTTTTGTAGGCATGCCCTATCTGAATGAACTCAGAAGTGAAATTAAATAATAGGTTTTATTAATTTATTTGTTTGTTTTGGCTTAGGCAGTTGTCCAGACTCTGGGAACATCTCAGGAGGAATTAACACAAGAGTGATTATTTTCTCTTCGTTCCGTGAGAGTGTTCAGGAGATCGCAGAGATGCTTAACCGCCACCAGCCTCTTATCAGAGTTATGACCTTTATGGGCCAAGCGTCGGCAGGGAAGGGGATCAGAGGGTTCACTCAGAAGGAACAACTTGAGGTAATTATTAGAGGCAGACACCTATATGCATTTCAAAATTCATAATAAAAGCATTAGGCAAATCATGTTATCCTAATTATGCTTTGAATATAATTAGCACAACATGACATGAAAAAAGCATACAACATGAAACGCATACATAACTTCAAAAATTAATTACTAACTGGTTATTCAAAAAATAAAAAACAATAACAATAATTATACGGTCATCCACATTTGCATTGAATGTAAGACATGTCCTAAAGATGAATTAGCCAAGTTTGATAGGTCAAATGACAATGATGGGTCAGGCTGGTGGGAGACAAAGAGAAAACGGGACATTACTAGTTAGTAGGTTTAGAGGTGGGCAAAAATCACTACACTTTAAACCTTCAATATTTTAAACATTAAGATAACAGCAAACAACCAATTTCTATATAAAGATGTTGTGGAGTAATGGCATCCTCAGCAGTGAGTAACTGCCCAGATAAAATTCATTAGTAAAAAAACATTTATTTTTTTACCTGGAAGGGAGGTCAGAGATTGTGTTTAATACTTATATTAGGTTTTAGTAAAATGATAATGATATAAGATGATATTGATATAATCCTAAAATTTCTCTATAATATTGTTACTGATTAATTTTCTACCTCTGTTAGTCAACATATTATAAATCAATCTAGCCTTAATGAATGCCACATATTCTTAAAACATCCACTTTTCCACGTAATACACACAGGTTTTCATACAGCAAAAGGTAGATACATGTTTTAAAATATATTTATTCAATTCAAGTTTATTTGCATAGCACTTTTTACAGCAATGTTGTCACAAAGCAGCTTTACAGAAGTTTGAAAACATACAGTTATAACATATCCCCCAGTGAGCAAGCCAGAGGCGACGGTGGCAAGGAAAAACTCAGTCTGGAGGATGAAGGTTTGGTGATGGTGAGGAGGCCCTGATGGTCAGTCTTCAGCAGGATCTGAGGGTAGTCATTATCTCAGGAAGAGTAAAGAGACAAAATTATTCTGCTCAGGAGTATGATTGTAATAAATATGATTTCCCCCAGAGTGTGGCTGGTGACTGGCAGATCTAACTATAACACCATAAACTAAAAGGAGAAAACCAGAAGGTAACATAGATATGAGAGTACCATGAGACACTGGGATCCCCCCTACTCCACAGTCAACAAACCTGTGTGATCACGTGAAGTGGTGGGTCAAAAGCATCAACATCTCAGTTTACCATAAGCCTCTATGCCCATGAACCCCTGAATCTCCTGCCTTTATCTAAAGGGGAAGGCTAATTATCAAAAGCTAAACTAAACAAATATATTTTCAATCTAGATTTAAAGGTTGAGACTGTGTCAGAATCCCGAACATTAACTGGGAGATTATTCCACAATTGTGGGATCTGAGTAAGTGAGGCGGTTCATAATGGGAAATAAGATCTTGCAGGTACTCCGGTGAGAGACCATGCAGGGCTTTATATGTCAATAAGAGAATTTTATAGTCAATACGGAATTTGATAGGAAGCCAGTGTAATGCTGATAAAACTGGGCTGATGTAATCAAATTTTCTGGTTTTAGTTAGTACTCTAGCTGCAGCATTCTGAACTTATTGAAGTTTATTTAGGTTCCTATTGGAGCATCCTGACAACAATGCATTACAGTAGTCTAGCCTTGAAGTTACAAAGGCATGTACCAAGTTTTCAGCGTCATGTAGGGATAACACATTTTTTTAACTTTAAAATTTTTCGGAGGTTAAGAAACGCTGTCCTTGTAATATTACCTAAGTGTTGATTTACGTTAGAAGATTTTTAGCTACTGAACCAGGTGTTACAGAGAAGTCAGCAAGATTTAACATTAAATCTGAGCATTTATTCCAAGCAGCCTTTGGATCAAGAAAGAGAACTTCTGTTTTATCTGGGTTTAAAAGAAGGAAATTCTGCAGCATGCAGTTTCTTATCTTTTACACAATCTTCTATTTTTATTTAATCTGAATTTATCATCTGGTTTGGCTGATATATGCAGATATGTATCATCAGCATAGCAGTGGAAACTAATTCCATATACAGCCCCAATTCCAATGAAGTTGGCAGGGGCAGGTTTACTACTGTGTTACATCACCTTTCCTTTCAACAACACTCAATAAGTATTTGGGAACTAATTGTTGAAGCTTTGTAGGTGGGTTTCCCATTCTTGCTTCATGTACAACTTCAGTTTCTCAGCAGTGTGGGTCTCCGTTGTCGTATTTTGCGGTTCATAATGCGCCGCACATTTTCAATGGGAGACAGGTCTGGACTGCAGGCAGGCCAGTCTAGTACCCGCACTCTTTAACTGTGAAGCCACGCTGTTGTAACACGTGCAGGATGTGGCTTGGCATTGTCTTGCTGAAATAAGCAGGGATGTCCCTGAAAAATACGTTGCTTGGATGGCAGCATATGTTGCTCCAAAACCTGTATGTACCTTTCAGCATTAATGCTGTCTTTACAAATGTGCAAGGTATCCATGCCATGGGTACTAACATACCCCCATTGTACACTAACATACCCTCGCTTTGCATGGCAGAGTTTTAACTTGCACTTGTAGATGGAGAGACAAACTGTGTTCACTGACGATGGTTTTCTGAAGTGTTCCTGAGCCCATGTGGTAATATCCATTTACAGAATGATGTCAGGTTTTAATGCAGTGGCACCTGAGGGATCAAAGGTCACAGGCATTCAATGTTGGTTTTCTGCCTTGCTGCTTACTTGCAGAGATTTCTCCAGATACTCTGAATCTTTTGATAATATTATGCACTGTAGATGATGAAATCCCTAAATTCCTTGCAATTGTACATTGAGAAATGTTGTTCTTAAACTGTTGGACTATTTGCTCACGTAGTTGTTCACAAAGTGGTGAACCTCGCCCCATCCTTGCTTGTGAACGACTGAGCCTTTCAGGGATGCTCCCTTTATACCCAATCATGACACTCACCTGTTTCCAATTAATCTGTTCACCTGTGAAATGTTCCAAACAGGTGTTTTTTGAGCATTCCTCAACTTTCCAAGCCTTTTGTTGCCCCTGTCCCAACTTCTTTGGAACGTGTTGCAGGCATCAAATTCAAAATCAGTGAATATTTGCAAAAAACAATAAAGTTTATCCATTTGAACATTAAATATCTTGTCTTTGTAGTGTATTCAATTGAATATAGGTTGAAAAAGATTTGCAAATCATTGTATTCAGTTTTTATTTGCATGTTGCTACATACACAAACTAGTCTTGTTCCTTCATAGAATTTTTATGGGAATTGTAAGCTAAATTAGAATACATTTATGCTGACTCCAAAAACTGGACAAATTGAAGCACCTCAGCAGGCATCATTATTTGCCAAGATTTGATTTGGGCATGACTAGGTTGTCTTGCATAAAAATGGTGCCTGAGTAGAGTACTCTATAATGGTCTTTTTGACTAGTGTAGGACAGGTACATTATTCAAAGCCCATTAAAATTTTGTTGCACATGCTCCTTTATCTGGCTATAGATGAAATTCAGTCATTGAAAATCAAAGGTATTTTGGTTTTAATTTGTATATCATCTAGGCAGAAAGATAGAAGGAAAGTGTAGAGCATGTCCTTATCATGCATTGTGGCAGACACTTGACTATGTTTTAATGCTCCTTAAATTTCAAGTTAAACTGGTGGAGAAAACCACTGAAACACAATGTTTACACAGAGATCAAAATTTGTCTTTCATTTTAGAACATAAGGATAAAACTATATGTTGCATGCAAAATAAAATAAGAGCAAAAAATGGCTTTGAGGGTCTTATTGCTTTGGGGCTCATGAAATTGTCATGTGAAATGAACAGCTTTATTTGATCACATGACATGTCTGCAGCAGATATATTTCATAGAATAAGTCTACAGTAGATCTTTTCAAGAAATGAAAGAAGAAATGTCTGCTGCACATGATGATATATAACAACCACATACTGTTTCTGAACTTTAGGATGAGCTATACTTTTTTTTTTCTTTCTCCAAGTGCATTATTCTAATTCTTAACATGAATTGTACTGCGAATTTACATATGTAGGTAATCTAGTTATCTAGTCTAAGATATAACATGTCCTAAGATTTAACATGTACAACAGCAAATTCCTTTGGTTTCTATTTACACTAGCATGCACATCTACCCATAGGTGGTCCATCGGTTCCGAAATGGTGGCTTTAATGTACTGGTGTCAACCTGTGTGGGTGAGGAGGGTCTTGACATTGGTGAAGTAGACCTCATTGTCTGCTTTGATGCACAGAAGAGTCCTATCCGTCTCATCCAGCGCATGGGCCGTACTGGGCGTCATAGGCAGGGACGTATAGTGATGATACTGGCCGAGGGGCGAGAAGAGAGAGTGAGTAGTACTTATTTTGGCACAGTATTGATCCTCATCATTTTATATTGATTTTATTGGATTTGTAATACCATAGTGACAATCATGCTTTGTTGTGACTTATTGAATTACAGTTGTGTGCTAGGCTAGTGCCTGTACCTATGCTGTATGTTATCCATGGGCTAACGTATAACGACAGTTATGAGAACAATCTAACATTTAGCATTTTAGATGTAGTTTAGGAGTTCCTGTCTTTTGGCTCATCCTGTATAATTTTTAATAGAAATATACAGGCCTATTTCTCCTCAGCTGCTATGTTCATAGGTTTGACCATTGTTTTGTTTTTAGGTGTTTAGGAGAATGTTAGAGCTTTTGCATCTTTTTGTGAACATTTTGTTTTTTTCTTTACAATCACTGTATCTGCTCTACAGACCTATAACCAAAGCCAAAGTAACCGGCGTAAAGTGAATAAATGCATCATAGGAAACAAGCACAGCTTCCAAATGTTTCCCAACAGCCCCAGGATGGTACCAGTTGGTTTCACCCCCACCTTGCACAAAATGCACATTACCTGTGGCAATTTTGAATCTAAACACACTAACCATGGCTCCATCAAGGGTAGGCAATCACTCCCCAGGGACACATTATCACTGCTCAACTCTCCTGCCCAAGGTAAGAGTCTCAGAGTCACCAAACGGTCTCAGGGGACATTTTTTGTAAGCACACATTTATGACATATTTTTATGAAGGTAGTTTTTAATTTGCTTTTGGCTTTTGTTTCTTTTTTGTTTGGTGTCTGTGTGTGCTTGTGTGTGCATATGTGTGTAATTATGTGTGAGATTTATATATAAACCATAGTTACTTTCAGTCAAATGACAGTGTAATTTGCTGGTTTACTCACTGTACTGACTCAATTAAGTTGATGCTCTCACAGCATACATTAGACTCAATTTGAAAGTGGTCATCATGGATGAGATGCATTATGATTAATAGATGGCAGGGCTGTCCATGTAAAAGTGATGGAAGCTAACTTGTTTGTTATATTGTTAAGAAATTGCTCCCCTACGCTTGGGTTGCAATAAGCTTTTAATGTTCAGTTAGCATATTGGCCTAGAAATTTAATTGTGGTGCATTCCTAATGCTTTTGTTTTGTTAAATTGTTGTTGAACTGTTGAACATTCTTAAAAGGAGATTGATTGAAGGTAACTACATCTGTTTTAAAACATAAAGCCAAGCAAAATAAAATGGGTCAAGTGGACATTAACAAAGCTATTTAGCTTGCCAACTTCAGGTAACAGAAGTTAGCTAACATTACTTTTGTTGGACAGAATTCCTCAGAAATGGTGAACACTGAATACAGTAACCAATTTTATGTTATGTGATGCTATATTGGTAGAGACTGTAGTGATTAATTCACTAACAAGTGCCTTCTCAGTCACATCCTTAGCAACATGCTTACACTTAGCAAAACATCTTTGGCAACGTGTTCATGTTGAGCCACATGTCTTTCAGCATAGACACATTTATTTCAGCAGAGACTCTATATATATATATATATATATATATATATATATATATATATATATATATATATATATATATATATATATATATATAATTTGTATTTTTTTTTTTTTAAGGAAAATTGTACCTGTTTAGTGTTCAGCCCTCCCTGGCCCTATGAGAAAAAGTAATTGCCCCCTAGCTACTAAATCAACCAGTTAACCACAACCAGTTGACTATTGGATTCATTTTTCTTCTCGGGTGTATTCTTGGCAGTGTGCAGTACATCTTTTGGCTATGCGCTCATGTTGAGCTGCTTGTGTTCCAGGCATGATTACTGCCACACCTGTTGTATCTAAACAGCTCTTAAATAGAACCTGTCTAGCAATGTGAAGCAGGCTAGACATTCTAGTAGCACATGATGCCATGTTCTAAAGAGATTCAAATACAGATGTGAAACAAAGCGATTGAAATCTACTATTCCAAAAAAAAACGTTCACAAAGCAATTGCTAAGGCTCTGGGGCTCCAGCAAACTACAGCAAGAACCATTATCCACAAATACAGAAAATTTGGTACAATGGTGAACCTTCCAAGGGGTGGCTGGCCTACCAAAATTTCACCAAGAGCGCATCAGTGACTCATCCAGGAGGTCACAAAAGAACCTAGATATCTAAAGAACTGCTGGCCTCACTTGCCTCAATTAAGGCTAATTTACACAATTCCACAATAAGAAAGACACTGGTCAAAAGTGGCATCCATGGGAGAGGTGTGAGGTGCAAACCACTTCTATATGACCCCCATACTTTTGGGAAGATACTCTGTGGCCTGATGAATCAAACGTGGAACTTTTTGGAAGACGTGGCTCCCATTACATCTGGCATAAAGCTAACACTGCAACAGAATGAAGGTTTTGGAGTGGCCAGGTCTAAGTCCTGACTTGAACCTGTGGTAAGACGTTAAACGGACAGTTCATGCTTGAAAACCCTCCAATATAGCTGAATTAAAACAAATTTGCAAAGAAGAGTGGGTGGAAATTCCTCCACAGCAAATCTTGACAAGTTCTGGCAAGTTATGACATTTTATTGTGTTATTGCCAAGTGTGGCAAAATCAGATATTTGGTTTTGGGGGGTAATTACTTTTTCACATGGGTGATGTGATTTTGAGTAAATCCTTACCTTAAATAAAAGGAATTATCTATATTTGTATTCATACATACACACACACACAGACATATATATATATATATATATATATATATATATATATATATATATATATATATATATATATATATATATATATATATATATGTGTATATAATATTTTTTTTTTCCCCACATTTTACAGTATTGTTAAAGCATGAAAATGCCGTTTCACAGACCTATATATATTGTTTCTGTCTTCCTGTGAATAGAGATTCAGAATGGACATTTCAGTTTATAATTACTGGCATTAACTAAGCCAGTTAATCAAGTGCTCAAGTACTCATGACATCTTGTGTAGTTACTGGCTATTTTTTTCTTGTATATTGCAATCCAGTAAGTTAACTTTAGTATTATATTTTTTTTCAGAAAGGCACTGAGACAAATATTTGTACTGTGTATTTTTTTTGTCCTCTTTCTACAGAAAGTGGTGAACAGAAGTGTGTGAAAGAGGACAGTTTTCTCAACCTTGCTGAACAAGCTTTGTGGACCTCCACTATGAAGTTGCAAGAGAATGAACCCCAGCCCATCCTCAGGCAGTCGTCTTTCCTGTCCCTCCATGCAGACTCCCAACATCATGTATGTTTGCATTTATTTATAAATATATACTGACTTTGGAGCAGAATTTTCTGCGACTAAAATTACTAAATCACTGAAAATGTGTAACAAATGTACCTTTTCATAGTCCAATTTATTGATGGTTAAAGGAAAAAATGCATGTCTGCATCCGCATGTCTCCAAGTCTAAGAGTACAGACTTGTAGCTCTTCTTTTATTGAGCATTACAGAAATGATAAATGATCAATGGTTTGTTATGCAAAGCATCCTTTATGCATTTATGTTAATTTTTGTGTTGTGTCATTGTTTTTACAGGAAGTATGTGTACAGAGCCTAGTGAGAGATTTGTCTCTTTGGGAATGGAGACATTGGCAGAATCGGCCACTTCCCACACACAGAGTGGAGCACTCCAGCCGTTGCCTCCATTTCACTAACATCATGGACCTCATTGACAGGATGAAACTCAGGGAAGAGGTGAGACATAAAAGGTGCAAGAAAATAAAAACAAACTGATATGAGGGGAACATGGTTTTGCCATTGTAGGCCAAACCCAATTATCCAAAAAATTGACTTAACCAGTTCAGTTTTAAAGCAATGGTAGTAGCAGTAAATTGCCTTCTCGCAGTAGAAGGCAATTTACACTGTTTTTTTCTTTAACCCAGTTTTTTTTTTAGCCCAAGCACATGTGGTGTTTGAAATTTGTTTATTCATTTCTCTTGCCCAGGAGCTAATGTAGCTTAGTAAAGGATTCCAGCTTGGATGGATGGCTTGATGGATGGATGGGTGGCTGGATGGGTGGCTGGATGGGTGGCTGGATGGGTGAGTGGATGGATGGGTGGATGGGTGGATAGATTTGTTTTTTTTTTAAAGCGGTATCTCCTTTATCATATGACAGCCTCTTCTGTGAAGCCAACCGCTGCCTATCTTACAGCAGTTTCTCAGCAAGCAGTGCAGTACAGCGCAGTGCACTATGATTATAAATCTGTAATCTTCTATTAATGTTATTTCAGTGACATATGTTTCAAGTAAGAAATTATGCAGTCATTTTAAATGCACTCACAAAATAGTTTGAAATCTTTCGCTTTCATTGGTCCCATGATGTGTTGGGGAAACCGCACATATACTTGACCAGGGTACTGTTAGGATTCACAACAATACTGTGATGCTCTCTGGTGTAAATATGCTGTTAAGATTGTCATGTGTCATGTGGGTAAAGCTCAAGTGTTTATGTCGGTCTCCATATCCTAGCAGTAGAGGTGCAACAATATGCATATTCCACATATGGTAAGTGTCATGAATTGTTACTGTTTTTGTGTCCCAATGCATTACGTTTTCCAAATTAAAATTAGAATAGAAATGCTAACATAACATTCACATTCATTTTTCTTTCTTCTCTGGTTTATTTACACAAATTTAAAATGCCATAGCTTGATTTTTAACTGGTACAATAGAAAAGAAATCACAACAATACAATATAAGGTGGTTTTAATTGCTTTTAAGGCATTTTGTGGCTATGCACCTGTATATAAATGTTGGACATGCTCTGTCTAAAGGCTTCTTCAGGATCTCTAAGGTTAATTGCTCAATAATATTTGACTGTTCCATGGCCTTGGCTTTGGAGAAAATTTGGAAAATCCCAGTTACACAAAGACACACTGATAACACCACTTGTTAGTCAGCATACACCAACATGCACAGAATTTTATTTTAGAAAGAAAAAAATGAGCACATATTTTAGAATCAGTTATAGCTGATTATAACATTTCAAGATACAGCTAAACTTTAGATCAACACTGCATCATGCATTAGCAAATTTTTAGACCCCTACACACTTACTGTTGTAATTTCAATGCAATTGATTAAGCCTTGATTAAGTAGGGCTTTGCATAACTACTGTTGGGATGAAATCCTAACTAGTGCAGTACTATCTGTTCTCAGAGCAGGTGATGCCATGGAGAATTAAGTGGTGTGCAAATAATTTTTTTCCCCAGTAATTTTAAATTAAATCCAACTGTAAAACATAAGGTTATCCATATCGGTGCTGAAAAAAAAATATTTGGGGCTATAATGATCTTTAAACTAAGTAATAAGTCATTTTAAATTAAGTAATATAGATTGTATAATACATGGCAGGGATTATATACTGAGCACATGCTGTGCTAGCATTGGTGGACTGGATTTAGTCTTTTTAGTTTAGCATAGTTTGATTTGTCTGTATTTTATACTCATCATGTTGTTAAGCTGTAAAAAAATGCATCATCATTACCATAAGTTATGGTAATTACCATACCTCCTTTCATTTATGTAATATGTCAATTTTATTCAGATATTTCATTTATTGTAAAAGGAATTCGGATTATTTAACTTCATTTATACTGCATTTTTGCCTCTGGGATAATGTTGCATTTTGTTAGAAACATGTTCGTAATGATCAAAATAAAAATCGAATTTAATAAATAAAATACAAACCTCAATTCTAAGAAAGTTGGCTTAGTATGTCAAATGCATATAAAATAGAACAGTGATTTGTAAGATGTTTTATCTCATCTTCATTGTTTTTCGAAAAATTCTGAAATTGATACCTGCAGTACATTCCAAAAAAGTTGAGTCCAGGCAATTGAAGACTAGGAATGTTGTGAAAATATCTATGATAAAATCATGCTTGGGTTTAAGTGGAGCATCTAAAAAGAGCTTAGTCCTTTATAAGGATGGGTAGACCTCAATCCCTCAGATAACACTGCATTAAAAGTCAGCATGCTTCTGTCATGGGTATCACCACACAAGCTTTAAAATACTTTGACAAACTGGTCAGTAAACAGTTAGTTGCTTTATTGCACAAATTTTAAGACTAGACAATATCCAGAAACACAGCTGACTTCTCTGGGATAAAACTCATCTGAAATGGACTGATGTGCAAAATATGTCAACAAAGACCATGTGTAGTTGAAAGATGTAATTAACAAAATAATTCTTCTTTCAAAATGGGATCAGTTGTTGTCTTCAGCTCCCAAGACAAAGTGTCTTATGTGTTGTTAAAAAGAAATGTGATGTAACACAATAGTAAACATTGCTATTGTCGTAAGAAAACCTATCCAGTTTGTAAGGGAGTGGGAAGAGCCACCAACCACAGCAACAAGAAGAGCCAGTCTGCTACAAATGGCCCAATCATGGGAAATGAAGGTCGACCTGGGAGGAAGGCTGCAGTTCCCTCAGACTGTCCAGACAACCTTGAGGCTGGATGTGGTACTGTGGTCTGAAGAGGCAAAAAAGATCATCCTCATAGAGCTTACAGTCCCATGGGAAGAGGCGTGTGAACAGGCCTTTGAAAGGAAGAGCGCCAAATACCAAAACCTTCTGCATGACTGTAGGGGAAAAGGATGGCAGACATGGCTGTTCCCGGTTGTGGTCAGCTGTAGAGGATTTCCAGCCCAGTCAGTTTGGAGAATGCTCACAGCCACTGGAATGATGGGAAGGAGGGAAAGGCAGCAGCTTGCAGGATGGGGGAAGCAGCAGAAAGAGCCTCTTGTTGGTTATGGAGCAGGAGAGAGGAATTAAGCTGGAAGCCAGGAGGAGGTGATGGGCAGCGACTTGGCCACCACTGCTGACCCACCCATTGAACTGGAAAATGGAGGTTTTCTTCTGACAACAGTGACATGCTCCCACCCCAGCTTTTTTTGGAAAGTGAAAATTTATCAATTTATCATTTAAAAAGTATCATATATTAATATTGTATACATATTATGTTTATCACAAATCACTGTGCCTCTTTATGCTGTAAATGGGGAATGTTAGAATAATAGAAATTATCATCAAAAATGAAAGATCGTTCTCAGTAAAATGCATTGTCCCAAACAAGCAGTGTCTATCAATAAAAACATCAGAGAAGGCAAAGTCAACTGTATGGTGCTAAAGTGACAGAAAGCCAAAATCTGCTATGTAGGGTCTTAAGCTGTTATCTTGCCTGCTGGAGTTGCTCATGTAAACGAGTGGTGCCTCCCACCTCAGTACAGGCTCAGTTCCAGCAAACTGATGGATAAAAAACTTGTTTAGAGAATAAAGATTCATTTTTGAGAAAGGTATAAAAAGAAATAATAGGTGCCACCCACCACAGTACAGGCTCTTGACATTGCAATGACAGCCGGAATCAAGCTTGTTTTGTCAGACGTGTGTGTGCGCACATTTCCTGGGTTTGAAAAAACAGTCTCATGAGCCCGCTACTTTGCAGAACAGCATACTATGGCCCTGGGAACCATTTGAGGTTACGGTGACTTAATTTACAACAACCAAGTGTCTAATTATTGGTTTTCAGGCTGAAATAAATATATTAGCTAGCATTGGCAGCGTTAGTGATAAGGCTAGGGAAGCAAGACAGCCCTGTGCATCTTACTATGCTCTGGCATTAAACAAAATGAATATGTAATGCACTGATCTCAAAATGATGAGCACAAAACAGCTGCTTGAAGTACCTATAATGAGGAAAAAGAAAACATGAATTACATTGAGTTGACTAAAGATGCAGCTTACCGATAATGAACACTAGATGATTGATATTATGCAACAGTTAGTTCCGGCCATGCAAGCTGAATGGTTGAGAAGTGTTTTAACCATACTGTTATTTTGGCATAACATCATCTTTTTTCACAAACCCTGGATCACTCTGCTAAGATGGCATTACTAAGCAATGACTGCTGTAGGAGACGCTCAAGTCATTTGAACATTTTTTACTTCTTACGTTATGCAAAAACAGAAAATTGATACTTTTTTAAGATTACATTTAACCGACAGCTGTTTTGGTCAGACTGTGAAGATGAGACTACACTAAATTCCCAAACTGTCATAACCACTGAACAAGCTTTTCAGTCGGCAGCTGTGACAGAAGAACACCTAAACAACCTGGAATTAGCCAGAAATTAATTAAATACCATTCACCAAATGTGTGTTCTCGTTTTGAGTCTGACCGAATTGGACAGAGCCATAAAATTACCACAATATAAGAAAACAAACAAAAAAAAAACACTTGCACAGTGGTGAGGACCATTTCAGAATTTGGTGTTTAGGAGCTGGAGAGCGAACTGCTGGCTGTGCATCAAGTGAGCGGAGTTTGTTACTCTTTATTTATTTATTTATTTATTTAACTGATCACTTGAGGTCATGTATTATCGCAAATATCAGTGATGTTATTTCACGATAACAGCCTCCTTCTCGTGTTCAGTTTCTTTAATAAATAAAATTCTAAAGAAATCTTCCCAGGGGAATTCAGGCAGAGATGGGGGAGTAGTTAAGTAGCGTGTTACTTTTTGTAGTTAACAAAAAAAATTGTAGCTAATAGCTGTAGCATCTACAAATGTTTGTGTAGCTTTAAATATATCTTTGCTACAATTTCGCTACATGTTTCAGGCAATCTGCTCAGAGTCTGAACCACAGAACATGGTTGTTAACTGGGCTAATGCCAATTATGCAATCCTGACTAAGTCATGGACAGTTTGAGTGAACAGGCATGCGTGGGTCACCCCTTAACAGCAGGTTTAAGCGCCGTTTAAGGTTGAATGGGGAAAATTCAAACAATAAGCTGAAGAATGAGAAGTGACTTTAGCTCACGAGTTGTTGCAGATTAAATGTATGAGGAAACTAGCAGAATGCTTATAAATGCAAATAAGTCATTTTATCTCCAATTGATCGATGTTCATCTTAAATCTGTCTCTTTGCCTTTTTGTTATCATCATTGCTGTGTGTACAGCAGTCTGCATGCTGATCTTCAGCGTTAAAGTTTGGTGAATTAGCAGTTATGCATTAACTCCAGCGTTTAAGACCATTAGTTGTGAAAAACATGTTAGAACTGCTTGTTATGACGATTTACAGCAAAGGAATTTTGCCTAAAAATCTAGTTCTGGAGCCACAACAGCTCTGCAGCAGTGGAGAGACTATTTAGGCCTGATTCTCACCCAAAAGAGGTCACTGATGAGAATTTTGAGGCTAAAGTGTTACTGAAGTTTAAAAAAGGACTCTGAATGTAATGTCTGTACAGATCTTGCTGAAATGTTTGAATTGGAGCAGTTTTATTTCAACAGTTGACGATGCTTTGCACAAAGTTATTTGGTTTGTATTTGGTTGTTTTTGTTCGAATAACCTGGAAATATTGACTTTCTTTACTTAGTTTTTGTTGGATAAGTTCATCTGTTGGTTACACTTAAAAACTAACTTTTTGGTGAACTTTTTGTATATTTGCAGCTTTTTAATTAATTGATTTAATTGCAGTGTCTTGTTCACACTGTTAGTCAGGCTTGTATTAGGCAGCACATGTTTGAAAGTATGTCGCTGCTGTCTAAAATCTTTTTACAGAATTTGAAAATGCCTGGAGCCCTTTACCACTTACTAAAATTGTGATAATCCTCTGCAATTACTTTTTTAGAAACGAAATTTAGAATTCAAGGTTAAGAATGTTTGTTTTTCCTCCTGTAAATTTACGATTTTGAAGGCACAAGGTTTTGTTCCAGCAAGAGCAGTATGCACTTATTTATTGAGTTTTTTTTCTTTGTCACTTGTCTATACATGGCAAACTAGTTCAACTTGCAGTGAAAATTATTCCTAGCAGGGGTGGTGCCAACACCTCAAAGTGATCAGCATCAGTTCGTAGGCCATGTAGGTTACACTTTTTGGGCACCGCCAAGTTGAAATGAAGATTTAATTTAGTGCCGCCATTGACTGTGACTACATCAGTAGTCCGTGTGGATAGAGAGTGATAGTGTGAGAGTGAGGTGCATAGTGCACAGAGGTCGCCAACTTTCTGCAGAGTTTACTGCTACAGACCTCCAAACTTCATGTGGCCTTCAGATTAGCTAAAGAACAGTGCATAGAGAGCTTCATGAAATGGGTTTCCATGGCTGAGCAGCTACATCCAAGCCTTACATCACCGACCTCAATGCAAAGCATAGAATGCAGTAGTTTAAAGCACACTGCCACTGGACTCTAGAGATGTGGAGACGTAGTCTGTGGAGTGACGAATCACGCTTCTCCATCTGGCAATCTGATGGACACATCTGGGTTTGGTGGTTGCCAGGAGAACAGTAATTGTCTGACTACATTGTGCCAAGTGTAAAGTTTGGTGGAGGGGGGATTATGGTGTGTGGGGCTGTTTTTCAGGAGATAGGCTTGGCCCCTTAGTTTCAGTGAAAGGAACTTTTAATGCTTCAGCAGACCAAGAGATTTTGGACAATTTCATGCATTTGGGCATGGGGCCCCTTCCTGTTCCAACATGACTGCACCAGTGCACAAAGCAAGGTCCATAATTAAAGTCCTGACCATAACCCGATAGAACGCCTTTGGGATGAATTAGAGCGGAGACTGCGAGCCAGGCTTTCTTATCCAACATCAGTGTCTGACCTCACAAATGCGCTTCTTTTTGAATGGTCAAAAATTCCCATAAACGCAGTCCTAACCCTTGTGGAAAGCCTTCCCAGAAGAGTTGAAGCTGTTATAGCTGCAAAGAAAAAAAATTAAACTTTATGGATTAAGATGGGTTGTCAAGTTCATATGTATGTGAAGGCAGACAAGCAAATACTTTTGGAAATATAGTGTATGTGCTATAGAAGAGTATGGGACATTTATGCTCAGTGCTAATCTCCTTTTTTATATGGAGTTACTTGTATCTAGTAATCTCTAAAGAGCTCTAAGTCCCTATTTATTGTTTTTGTTTTATCAGCCCTCATTCGTGGTTGCTTCAGATGGATTAATCTTATCTTATAATTTCATAAGCTGTTGCCTCAGGGAAAAGAGGAAAGATTCAAGCTTAGAATAATATTGTTATTTTTATTTAATCTAAAACTTTGTTTTGTCTGTGCATCTAGCTTTATTTAGTTTACTGTACTTCTCACTGCTTCCCCTCCCCCTTTAGAAAAGAAGCAAAGGGCAAACTGGCTCTTCTCAATCTTACATAACTCTTCTTAGAACAATTATATAAGTGTAGGAAGCTGTAAGTAGGCCAGGCCTAAGTGGCCTATTTGTCCATGAATGGGCAATGAAGAGGTTAGTTGGAGATTCTCTCAAACAAACTGCCTTTTTTTCCCCCCAAAACAAAGACTGATTTATTTGCTATGCATACTTTTTGAACAATTAAGTGCTGTTGATGCATCATAATAATAATTCATAAGGGTTTTCAGTCCCTGTTTGTCTGCATTTACCCTCAGTTCCCTGCTTATTTGCAAAGCAACAAGGAGACATTGCCACAAAAGTCCAATGTATGTGAACTATGTCTGATTTCTAATGGTGCATTTATACAAGTCAGTGCTTTAAATATTTGTCCCTTTAAACTTTTACCCTTTAAATATTGCATTTTTGACCTCTCTCTCTCTCTCTCTCTCTCTCTCTCTCTCTCTCTCTCTCTCTCTCTCTCTCTCTCTCATACATACATAAATGTGTGTGTATACATTGTGTGGTGGATGTGTGTATGTATGTGTGTGTAATCCCCACCATTTTATCACATTCATCAAAGTTTGCTTATCCAACAGGCCGGCGACAAACATGACATAGAGTTCATAGCACATCTACAAAAGGCAGACAATGACGACAGAGGAGTACAAAAAAAAACAAGAGAAAAAGCTCCTCAGCAAAGATCTAAACCCAACATTGTTGGTCAAGACTTTAGGGCTAATATTTCAACAGCTAAGATGGAAACAAAAGAAGTAACAGATGAAGAGAAGAGTAAAACGGCCACTACATTGTCTGCTTTATTGGCTTCAATAAAACACAAAGTCTCTTCTGGCAATGGCTTTGACATCATTCAAGGCAAAGAAGGTCTCAATGCTTTCCAGTGCTCCTACGACAGCTCTGTGGCTGAAATGAATGTTGCAAATGGTATATGTAATCATTCAAAGGTTAAACTGCCAGCACAAGGAGAGCAGCTAAAGAATTGCTCTGGAGATTCACAGGATAAAAGTATTGAAACAAACCCTGATCCGCCCTGTAATGTGCATTCAGAATGCACAACTCTTGAAGACATGTTCTATCTACCAAAGTGGAATGTCTACCCAGCACTGCACCATCTGAAACAATATTCAGCAGCCTTAAGAATAATTCTATCCAGTGTCAAACATTTCCTCTCTAGACCTCCACCAGGGATCTTTGGCCTAACTTGTTCATTGAACAATCAACCTGCTGGCCTTGGTGAACCAAAGGGGATTTGCTATGGTCCACCAGAAGGGAGTGATCAATTCCAGGACTTCAGTATTGAAGGAGATCAGAATCATGTGCATAGTGACTTCTTGAAGTCTAACATGGCAGCTGACCTACCTGAATCACGTGATGCTCCAGAAATTAATCTAAAACTGGCACTGTTGCCTGGTAACAGGCTTTCTTCCTTTTCCAACAGCCCTAGCTGGGAGGTGCTTTTTGATGATGGTCTGGATGGCAAAGAGGCAGATAAGGAGACTGATCTGCTTTTAGAATCTAAAAAGCTTACTGAATCTAAAGAGTTTACTGACTTAGATGTGAGTGTCAGCCTGTTTGGGGATGATGAGGCTTTCCTACAAGTGCCATTACCTGAAATTGATACGCCAAAAAAAACATTAATAATCTCTAACAGACAGGATGTTCCACAGTGTGGACAGACCACACCTGGTATACAGCATAGTTTTAATGCATCTGACTCTTCTGATAGTTTAGTGTTGTCCCAACCTATAGAGAAACTGCAGCAGAATTCTGAGGCTTTTGATTTGTCTCAGGACATTTTTTCAGTGAACTTTGACCTTGGATTTTATTTGGACTCGGACGAGGAAGAAACCACAGAACAAGGTCTTGGCATGGCCGCAAGACCAATGGCTGACAGAGAATTTCCCTCATTGCCCCTGATCCAAACCAATGAACCTACCAACTTTAATCTTGGAATTGCTTCAACTCCCAAGGTGTGCTCAAAGGCAGGTTCATCCCTTATGGCCAAAACTAACCTGTCGCCCATAGTAACTGAGAGGAAGAATTTGGTGAAGTCAAGTGCTTCCACCCCAACTCCTGCATTTGCCTCATCAAATTGCACAAGTCTAAAAATTTTCCCCAAAGAATGGAGTTCTCAAGCACAGCCCTGTGGAACCAACAATACATCATTCCGACAGTCTCTGCTTCAGACCAAGAAGACTCTTAATCAAGATCCTGCTTGTTCAGGTAATTTCTGACACAATTGTCTGGTAAAACAAAATGCTATAGCATTTTCTTTGTAAAATAGTCTGTCCCTCTCTCAAGAAGTATGAGTTATTTAAGTCAGCACACATTCAGCTTTATATTGTCTGCCCATTAGTTCACATCACCGGTTATATTAAGTATTGTATCATTTAAAAGACAAAATTTGTGTTTTCCTGTAATTTTTCATCAAAATGTAATAACCCACTTCTAAAACATCATCTGATTTTTGATGATGTCACTGTACAGCGGCAGACAGGGAAAAATAATTTTAATGTTATGTTTCACTCTCCCCTCCCACATTCGCCACTTATCATCAAGCAAATGATCCACCCAAATATAGTGTCTCACTCAGAAATACATCATGGTATGAAAGGAAAATATGTTATGTTTCTCAGACTGAGGAACATAACATATTTTCCTTTCATACCATGATGTATTTCTGAGTGAGACACTATATTTGGGTGGATCATTTGCTTGATGATAAGTGGCAAATGTCTCAGTCTGAGAAACATAACATAAAAAAAACATAACATAAAAAAAAAAGAAATACAGCTTCTTGACTTTATTCACATATGATCTACTTGATACCTGAATAACATTTCCATGTAGTCATTTGTGTGCGGCAGTTTGTGTTTATTTTTTGTATAGTTCTTTTTCCTTCTTCTTTAAGGAACACCAAGCAGCGATAGTGAGGACGAAGTGGTTATAAGGAAACGAAGGTTTCAAGGAAAGGTCAATCCTCTGGCCTCTCCAGAGGTGAGAAGCACAGTCCTCACTATATGTTTAAAGCATAAGCTATGAATTAGATCAGTTCCATTATAAAGAAACTTTGTCAACATAAAGGTTTATATCTCATTCCATTCTGTTTTACATGAATGAGAGTCAAAAAATTTACAAGCCATATCAGGTATATAGTATTAGTGGCTAGTCACTTTTTTTTTGTTGTTGTTGCATAGTAATATAAACTGAATTATTTGGCTTTTTTGAGTTATGTGAACTTGTATTTATTTGGAACATGTATGCAATGCATGTCTTGAAAACATTAGGCAAGCCAAAATTGTTTTATGATATTTGGGTAAAATAGCTAATGTATAAGCAGCCTATGCACCAGTCTGATAACAGTTTCTTTCTCAGTGCAGTATATTCTTTAAGCAGAATTTAAATTTTGTTGGCTTACTAACAGCACTTGATTCCAAATAGCCTGCATCAAAGTAAGATCATAAACCAAATATTAATTCAGTGTAATTGTTTAGTTTGCTTTTATTTCCAATCAATGTGTCTTCTCAGAGATATCATATGAGCCCACTCTGTAGACTCTGTTTACGCCCATAAAAAATTATCGTGAAGAAAAGAGCCCACCAAAGCATTGGCATGAATCAGTTCTTTTAGTTGTGGTGATGTATATGGATAATTCTATAAAAAATTGGTTCAAAGTCAGAGTTGAAAACCCATTTCAGACTGGTAACTGACTTCAGACTAAAATCATTTTGCTTTGAGTAACCATACAACTTATTTTTGTTTAATAAAGCACTAACAAATGGATGTGCATCACTCTGCTAAATACGCTACTTCAGTTTTCTACATAGATTAATCTAGTCTTGCTTGTAGTACTTACTGCTTTGTGTTATCATATTTAATTAAAGTTGGCTTTACTTTCCAGACAGAGGAGAGTGAAGCAGAGTCAGATTACGACTTTAAGCAGACCTCCGTTGCTCAGCACAAGGTATCCAGGCCTTGTAAACGCTCACATGCTATGAGGAAATCTATGGTAAAGACAACAACCATACAGATGCAGTGGCACACACTATCTGCATGTGAACAGTACTCCATTATTAATTCCATGGTCATAATTTAAATAAAAAAAAACATGTTAATCTTGCATTCACATTTTGATCTTTTGTCTTTTTGTATTTGACCTCTTACTTCTCCCAGAAGGCAATTCACAGAGAGGGGAGGCAGTTCCTGGATGAAGAGGCAGAGCTCTCTGAAGAAGGAGGCTCTGCCTCATCGGATGAGTACGATGGCGAAGAACTGGACCAGTCTTTACAAGGCTTTGTAGTAGACACCACCCAATTCTCCCAAAGCCTTAATGGTAAGGAAAAGACCTAGAATAGCCATTGTAGTGTCATTATCAGCTATCAATTTGAATAGATCATTCAGTTGATACACAGGTAGTTTAAAATGGTCTGGATCTTCATAAAAGCCTGATTTTGTATATCCTTGCAGACTGAGAGGGGCTTGAATAATTTTGGGTGCAATTATAATTGAGATGCGAACAAGACCTTCTATGTCAAGAATCACAATCACGGAAATCACAGACACTCAGATACATCCTATCACTATTAGTGATCACGCACCTGTATCTATGTCTCTGACACAGAAACGAGTTACAACACCAACTAGGAACTGGAGATTTAATACATCATTACTTAAAGAACAAGATTTCATTAATTATTTTAAACGAGAGTGGGCTATATACTTAGAACAAAATAATCTGCCGGAAATATCGCCATGTGTTCTATGGGAAGCAGGAAAGGCAGTAATGCGGGGTAAAATAATTTCTTACTGCGCACATAAGAAAAATAAAGAAAAAACACTTATATTAGAATTGGAACAAAAAATTAAATCTTTAGAAAATGCCTATGCTGCATCACCACAAGAAAATATAATTAACAGCCTGAGGAAACTTAAATTGGAATTAAATGAAATACTTGATAAGAAGACACAATTTATGTTGCAGAGGTTGCGTCTGGAAAACTTTGAACATGGAAATAAATCTGGAAAATTCCTGGCCAATCAGTTAAAACTGAATAAAGAAAAAACAGCTATTCACTCTATTAAAGACTCGGTCGGTAATATTACTCATGACCCACAACAAATAAATAACTCCTTTAAAGACTTTTATGAAGCCTTATACTCATCACAGATTAATCCATCTGATGCTGAAATTGAAGAATTTCTTAATGACATAAATCTTCCTAAATTAAATGAGGATCAGATTACAACTCTTGATTCACCATTTTCATCATCTGAATTCTATAAAGCAATACAGCACCTTCCAAATAATAAAGCCCCAGGCCCAGACGGTTTCCCAGCAGAATTCTATAAAGAATTTTGGCCTGTGTTAGAACCTACTTTTTTCAGGATGGTGACTCAAATCAAGAATAACCACACAATCTCTCCAAACATGAACTCGGCCAACATTAGCCTGCTTCTTAAACCAGGCAAAGACCCAACACTTCCATCTAGCTATCGCCCAATCTCTCTTATTAATATAGACCTTAAAATTATTTGCAAAGTTCTCGCAAGAAGATTAGAAAAAATCACTCCATATATTATACATTCGGACCAAACAGGTTTTATCAAGGGCCGGCACTCGGCCAATAACACACGCCGACTAATAAATATAATAGATTACTGTTCCATTAACAAATTAGAAAAAATAGTAGTCTCTTTAGATGCAGAGAAAGCATTCGACAGGGTAAATTGGAAATTTTTGTTAGCAGTTCTACATAAATTTGGATTTGGCCCATCCTTTATAAACTGGATCGAAACATTATACAGCTCTCCAAATGCACAGGTTAGGACAAATGATCTTATTTCACAAAGCTTCAGTCTGCAGAGGGGAACTAGACAAGGTTGCCCACTCTCTCCCTCAATGTTTATCATCTTCATTGAGCCACTAGCAGCAAAAATCCGACAGAATGTAAACATCAAAGGAATCCAAACAGAAAATACAGACCGTAAAATAAGCCTTTATGCTGATGATGTATTACTTTTCCTCGGGAACTCACAAACCGCTAAAGACAATCACACTTATAGATAAGTTCTCATCTGTATCAGATTACTCCATTAATTGGAGTAAATCAACAGTTTTGCCTCTGAATTGTAAATTTCAGAACATCATAACTACATCACTACAGTCGGGCAACATTAGATATCTAGGTATAAATTTTTCTCCCAGGCTGTTAGATCTGGTACGACTGAACCATATTCCTCTACTAAAAAAAATAGAGGACGATCTCACACATTGGAACTCTCTACCTATATCTCTCATGGGGAGAGTTGCCACAATAAAAATGATGATTCTGCCTAAAGTAAATTATCTGTTCTTAATGATCCCTAATAAACCTTCTATTGCTTGGTTTAAGTCGCTAGACTCAAATATATCTAAATTTTTATGGAAAAGTAAAACATCTAGAATAAGCTTGAAGACTTTACAAAAGCTAAAATGCAGTGGTGGTCTAGAACTACCAAATTTGTATCACTATTTTTTAGCCAATAGACTACAGTATGTTTCAAGGTGGATGAAATCAAACCTCTCAGACAGTCCATGGCTGGATCTGGAACAAACACTCTGTGGGAAATTGAAAATATCTGACTTACCTCTCATTAGCTCCAGCATTAAACATTACAATTGCTTTAAAAGCCTTACAATAAGCACCACCCTGATAGCCTGGTGGGAATTCTTAAAGATGGCTAAGTCTTCACTAATCCCTTGTAAATTAACACCCATTTGGAACAATCCCGATATATGTCGGAAAAAGACAGTACTGAATTTTTCAGAATGGCAAGAAAAAGGAATAAATAATTTAGAACATGTTATTCATGATGGGACCTTTATTTCATTTGAAGATCTTATTTTAAAATATGAAATTAGCAGTAGCAAATTTCTGGAATATCACCAATTGAGGTCCATCATACAGGCAAGATTTAATCTAAGTAATCTAAATCTAGAAATCCCTGTGTGGATAACAGACTTTCTAAACCTCTATACCCCTAAACTGTTATCAAAAATATACAAATTATTATTAAAAATTAATGATTCAATATCCCTTCCAATTACAAAATGGGAGAGAGATCTTTCCATCATCCCGGATGAAAACTTCTGGACACAGATATGTCTAAATACTTTTAAAATGACTAAAAATCCAAATTTACAACTTATACAATACAAAACTCTCCATAGAATACATTATACAGGGCACAGAATGTTCCAAATGGGCCTCAGAGAAACAAATATATGCACTAACTGTACAGGTAATTATATTGAAAATTATATGCATGCTATATGGTCTTGCATGCCTGTTCAGAGATTTTGGCAGACAATATGTGAAGACTTATCCACATGGTTCCATTGTGATATCCAAGTCTCACCAAAACTGTGCATTTTAGGTGATATAAGTGAATTAAACATAGAAACGAATATATCACATATAGTTCTTACTGCCTTATGCATCGCCAAGAAAACTATCCTCATGAAGTGGAAATCAAAAAATGATTTATGTATCACTCACTACAGAAACCTACTTCTAGACCACATTAGTCTGGAAAGAATGTCTGCTACCACTAAAAATCAATTGACTACATTTGAATCCCTCTGGTCCCCACTGATCAGCTCCATCACGTGATGGGGGTAACCGGCTGTAGTATATATAAATATACAAGTTATTATTAAAAATTAATGATTCAATATCCCTTCCAATTACAAAATTTGGGTGTCTGATGGCTCTTGGACTGGAGATGGGGGCTGCCGCTCTCCGGTTTCTGTGTGCGGGCCCTGTTGTTGATGGTGGGGGGCCTGGATGTGTGCGCTCACGGTCTTGGGGTGGGGACCTGGGGACCCGTGGGGGTGGGTGCTGGCCCCGTCCGGGGGGCTGGCCTCCTCTGTGTGGGCCGGGGTGCGGGGTCTGGGGCCTTGGCGCCTGGGGTCGCCCGTCCCCCGTTTGGGCTCCTCCCTGCGCTGGAGGGGTCTGTGCCCCCCTGGGCGCATCGCCGGGTGGTGGGGGGTCTGGGGCGTGCCGGGGTGTCTGTCTGGCATTCCAGGATTCTGGATGCCTCCCGGGAGGAGGGGTGGGGCACTCAAGTAGGGGGACAACCACATAGGGCCGGTTCGTTCTGGACCCAGGACCACTGTGTTTGCGTGTATATGGGTGTGTGTGAAGTTTGTGCGGGTGAGTGTGTTTGTGTTGGTATGTGTTTGTATTGTAATTGTGAGTATGTGTATTGTAATTGTGAGTATGTGTATGTGTGATAATTGTTGTCTTTTGTGTGCGTGTGGGTGTGTATGTTTTGTGCTGTGTCAGCTGTGTGGGCGGGCGCCGGCCTGGAGCACGGTGGTGTCCTGGGGTCGTGGCCGCTTCAGGCCCAGGGCCGGCCTTCCCTGCGCCGCGGCCGGGTGTAGGAAACCGGGGTGCCTAGTGAGCTAGCGCCAGCTGGCTCTCTTCCTCCGAGGGGTAGTTCTCTGCCTCTCGGTCTTTCTTATCCTGACCCTTCCCCTCCTCCCACTCAGTCAAACATCACACTACACATGGGGGTTCTGGTGGAGGGGGGCCCATGCTACAGTGAGTAGGGCCACCTACCTGGCTCTGCTCGCTGTGATGCGTGATGTCCCACTCCTCCCCTTTTTTCCCCCCTTACAATGACACATTTCATGACACAGTACAGTACACACAGGGCTTTGGGGGGCAGGTGTCACTCAGTGGATGGTGGGTGGCGCTGCTGATGTGACCTCACTTATCTGCTCACTGCTACCTGCCCCTCAATTTTATTTACACATTAGACATCGAGGGCCTTGGGGGGCAGTGTGGCAGTGTGCTGTTATTCAGTACTACATTGCCTCTGTCCCTCCAATTTTAATTGCACTGTAGCTCACACACATTCTTTTCATTTCACACACATATTGAGTGTGTGGGGGGGGTGGGCGGGTCCTCTCACACCCCGGTTTGGTGCACCCTGCCTGGTGGGGGGACCGGCCGGTCATTCGGGGCCGGGGTGGCTGCCTCCCTGGGTTACCGCTGACCCGTGCTGGTGTCCGCCCGCCGATACTGTGAGTCCATGTATGTTCCGTGTGTATGCATGAGTGGGTGACTGGTGTGTGTGAGTGTGGGTGTGGGTGTGTGTGGGTGCATGTGAACATGTGTGTGTGGACAGCTGGGCCTGGGTCTATGACTTGCTGAGCCTGGACATCTGTGGTACATGGTGGTGGGCAGGAGTTACCCCTCCCCACCGCTCCCCGCTGCTTGCCGACTCCGCCCCCCCCCCGGGGTATGGGTGTCCTGTGGGTCCCTGGGTGCATGGCTGGACATCTTGGCGTGGTCCCTGCCCTGCTCCCTTGGCGGTTGTGTCCTGAGGGTGGTTTGGGCCTCTCTGGCATGGGGGGGGGGTCCTGCCGGGGTTCGGCCGGTCTCGGGCGCCTGGGCCCTCGGGGGCCGCATGCTCGGCTCATGCTGAGGATGTTGGCCTGCCGGGGGGGTGGGCTGCTCATTGCCTCTGGCTCTCCGGTCACTTGCCCTTTGTCTGTGGGCGCTCTGTCTGGGGCCTCCATTCTTCGTCCTCTGGGGCGTGCACGCGGTGGCCGTCGGAGCATGTGGCCTCAGGTCTCCTGAGTTCCTAATGGGCTGTGGATGGTCCGGGTCCCCCGGGTCCTTCCCTATCTGTCTCTGGACCACGGGGGCATGGTTGCGGCTTCTTGCCCTCATTGCTGAGCACATTCCATGACACATGACACGTGAACGCATATACACATTGCTGCAAACAGTAGAATTGTGTGTGGTGGTTGGGTGTATATGTATAGAGGCATATGTATAGATATGTAAACATGTGTATGTATGTAGCAGCAAATAGTAGAATTATGTCTGGGTGTATATATGTATATGTATATGTGAATATGTATATGTATGTATATCTGTATAATTGTTTTTTTTCCCCTCCCTTTTTTCTATATTTTTTATTTATTTATTTATTTATTTTTTATTTACTTACTTATTTATTTTTATTTAGTTGTCTGTTTATTTACTTATTTTATTTGTTTTTTCTCTTTTTTTATTTATTTATTTTTTCATTATTATTTTTTTCTATTTATTTATTTACTTACTTAATTATCATTATTATTATTATTATTATTATTATTATTATTTTTTTTTTTTTTTTTTTTTTTTTTCTCTCTCCTCCCTTCTTCTCTTTCTTTCCTGTCCTCTTTTTTATTTGCCTGTCAGGCCTGGCCAAACAAATAAAATAAAAACTTTAACAAGAATAGGCTTTAGTAACCTATAGAGCTTTTTCTTGTGAAAACAAATATGTTTGGTACATCAGTACATTCGGATTACCTTTCCGATTGCAAAAATGGCCAGACATGACAGGTTAAAAAAAAAAAAAAAAGAATCACATTCAACGCATTTTGGCCTAAGCATTTTAACTAAAAATCCAAACTATATACAGGAATTGAGATACTGTTTAGGAATGACAGAGATGAACAAAGTTGTGAAATACATAAATATGCTTTTGAGTCATAACTTTCTCCTTTTTTAGATTCTGAGATGCATGGATTTTATCTGAAGTCTGTAAAGAGCCCTGCGATTGGAAACAAATTTAGAATGGTGTATAAGTCTAGATGCAGCATGGACATCTTCTCACAGGTTAGTATGATGAATTTGACTTGGAAAAATACTGTATGTTAATTAAATTTTATAAACAAAAGAAGAAATAATCAAGTTATAATAGTTTTTTATTTGCCAAGTAAGATGTTACAAGGAATTTGTTTGGCAGTAGCGCTGTAACTTTAGGACAGCAAAATAGCAACTAACTGATGTGTGTGATAGATACTGTATCAGAAACTCTGATAAAAAAATAAATGATGTGCAGTACATAAAACAGAGAAAAGCAAAAAGAAATGATCCTGCATCCAGCCAATTTGTCTGAATGTGTCAGCTTCTGATTCAAAGGGCAAAGTAACACACAAGCAACATTTAGGCTAAAATATATACAAATTATTAATATAATTATGCAAAAAAATGCAATTCAGGAGTTGATCCTTGCCGTCCAGGCCTATTTTAAGTTTTAGGAAGCTTCTGATCATAAAAACCATAATGTTCTATATATATATATATATATATATATATATATATATATCTTTGGGGTGGTAAGGATTTTAAAGGTTACACAGTTGTCTCCTTGTGACTTTAACAAGGTATTTTTTTTTGCACATTAGTTTGTGTATGTATGTGTGGAGAGAGAAGAAACATTCTTTACTTTTTAAAGTCAATGGAACCAGACTTTTTTCCAAGTCACAATTTATACATAATGTAAATTTCAATAGACATTTTCAAATCATGTCAAAAACTGAAAAATGAAAGAAAAATGGAGATGTGAAGTTTTGTTCTGACTGCAGCTATAGATAGATAGATGGATGGATGGAGATACAGTATATAGATAGATTTAGAGGTGTGTGTGTGTGTGTGAGAGAGAGAGAGAGAGAGAGAGAGATAATAATAAAGTATAAACTATAGTAATAGTTAATTGTTCCTGTCAGAAAAAAAACAAATTAGAAGCAATCATTCCAAATATTAAATGGCTTTTTGTTTATATTACAGTCACATTTATTTCTCAGTTGAAATTCTTTTGCTGCTATACCATGGAAATCCTATAAAAATGACAAATATCATAGTACTTATCTGGTATCTGCTGAATTAAAAGCATGATCGATTGCAATAAACTATAGAGTAAAATAAAATATTTTAATTGATTATTAAAGTATCAAAACAGTTGAAAATCGTAATAAATATAATGTGTGTGATTTAATTATGTATTGGCAATTTTTATTTTTGGACTTATCACCTTTCTTGCTTTTATCTATTTCCCATCTGATGCATCATTGGCTAAAGATTTCTGTATTAAAAATTTTGGCCAGCATGAATGACTGGCACATGCTTATGTTTTAACACGCACAAATTCAATGTCCTGAAAGCCTGGAAAAGACAGGAATGTTCTGCTTCTCTTAATATTACACAGCAGATAGGACCCACATTGCCAAAAGTGAAACTTGTATATTTTTATTTTTTATGTAATTTGAACTTTTTTTCTCAAAACAATTTGAAGCACCCAACAAAATTAGGCACATTGTTTAAAGCATGTTCTCAACTGCAAAAAATGTGATTTTGAAGATAACGTTACTGTTTTACCTTTCTACAAAACTTCTTATGATGATAAAAGCTTATAATAATATGAAAATCAATTGAATATCACCTGATGTTGATCTTAGAAAATGACTCATGATGTTATATGGGTATTTGCTAGAGGTTCTTAATACCTCAGATTTACATAAGCAAATCAAAATTACTCTCACCTATATACTTAGGCCCCTGAGCAAGATGAGACATACGCAGAGGACAGCTTTGTGGTCAGTAACAGTGAACTTGAAGAGGTTGGTAGTGCTGCTGCTGATGAGGAAGAAGAGGAGGCTGCAGCAGAGATCATGCCTGAAGACTCCTACATAGATGGGAGGAGACTGTATGCCACGCGGCACAGAATTCGACTCGGACAGACTAGGACTACAGGAGAGATGGCACGGCTCCAGACTAAGGTACCCTGGAAAACCAAACGCTCCAGGATTGTCCAAATGGAGGATTCCAGTGACGGTGAGGAAGAGGAAGAAGAAAAAAAGAGGAAGAGGCTACATGCAGAAGTGACATGTATTTCCGAGAGACCAGATGAGAGAGTTTTTAAAGCTATGCAGCTGCATTCTTTGCCTGGTTTTGAACATTCTCAAAATGTAGAGAAGTTCACAAAGCAGATTATGAAGCAGCAAGAGGAGATGACTAGACAAAAGTTCAGGAACCAGACACTGCTGTCTCAAAAGCTGGATTTTAAGGAGTCTCTCAACACTTCTTTAGTTACAACTCAGGTAAGATTACAGTAACTTCTGTTGTGTAAAAAAATAATAATAACAACTGTATAATTAGAGTCCCATACCTTAATGGGTCCCCTGAGAAAGAACCATGGAATATGAAGAAATAACCCCAAAACATTATTACATTAGTCAATCCAACAGATCACCTCCATATATTTATTTTTTGCTGGCAAAAGAAACAAAGTATCAATTAGTCTCATGTCTAAACCTAAAACTTTTTCTTTCAAATTAGGTTGTGACTGTACAAGTATGCCCTATAAATTATATCTCTATCATCAAAATTCTCCTTTTTTTATTTAAACTAGGTACTTGTAATCTTGTAAGCTTGCGTAAGCATTAACCTCACTAGTCACAAGGTTGATGCGGCTTGTCCTAACCACACAGTTTTACACACGGACATAGTGGTACTCGACTACCTGTATATGCAAAAACTGTTTGTTTCTTGCTTACGCTGCTGTATTTACTTTGTACCCAAACATCCCTTGGTGTTTTAATTCATGGTTTCAGGCAACTGGGGCTTCTTTCTCTGCTGGCGGTGGTCCTGTAGATTTTGGTGTCTCAATCATCCGAGCCCCTGCTTCTCCTTGTGTAAGCATACTAGTCGACAGCCATTGTATCAGCAGTGGTGCAGAGATTGTGTCCTCCCTCCGCCTTAAGCATGGGGCAGCAGTGCAGGTCTGCTCTTTAGTCAACTGTGATTTCATTGTGAGCAACCGCATGGCAGTGGAGTGGCAGAGTGAGTCTGACATGGCCAACCCTCAAAATCGAAAAAGGCTACAGGACAGGATACAGAGCCTTCAGGCTTTGTTTGACCGGGTGTGCTTCATTGTGGAGAAAGACCGCACTAAACCTGGTAAGCTATCTTTTATTGCAGTTAAAGATAAGGAATAACGGTTTTGAGAGATGTTTGGAAAAATCCTCTTTGATTAATGAAGAATTGCTTCATAAACCCTGCTTATATGATTAATTTCGAAAAGAATTGTATATTAAACACCATTCATTTGTTACATTTATTTAGGTCTTTGATTCTTTATGTTTATGTGCAGGAGAGCCACTGCAATCCTTCCAGCGCAGCCGTTACTATGACAGCACTGTAGCTGCACTGGTGAGAGCAGGAATACGACTGTTGGTCAGCCAGGGTCCAGAGGACACTGCTGCACTCTTGGCAGAATTGGCCCATGTGGAACTGAGAAAAGGGCAGGCCATCTGTGTGCCCTTGGAGGTCAAAGGTCCTCAACTCCAGGCATTACAGTTTTACCTCACATTGCCCTGTGTCACCTACATTAGTGCCCTGTGCATGTGTCATCGCTTCAATTCTGTCAATCATCTGGTCAGCAGGTATACAGTATTTCTACACCTATTTTAAAGCAGCACTATGTAAGATTTTATTAATTTCTTTATTAAAATTGAAAGAAGTAGCATTACTATGTCAGAAAAAAATAGATCCAGACACCTGCAAATCTCAAGCCTGAAAGAGCACTTTAAAAGTCAGATGTCTGGATGGGTTTATTTGGCCAAGCAGCTGCATCCAAGCCTTAAAGCACCAAGTGCAATGCAAAGTGTCGAATGCAGTGGTGTAAAGCACGCCGCCACTGAACTCTAGAGCACTGGAGACGTGTTCTCTGGAGTGATGAATCACGATTCTCCATCTGGCAATCTGATGAATGAGTCTGAGTTTGGCAGTTGCCAGGAGAACAGTACTTGTCAGACTGCATTGTGCCAAGTGTAAAGTTTGGTGGAGGGGGGGGTGGTGTGGGGTGGTTTTTCAAGAGTTGGGCTCAGCCCCTTAGTTCCAGTAAAAGGAACTCTTAATGCTTCAGCAGACCAAGAGATTTTGGACAATTTCATGCTCCCAACTTTGTGGGAACAGGTTGGTAATGGCCCCTTCCTGTTCCAACATCACTGCGCACCAGTGCGCAAAGCAAGGTCCGTAAAGACATGGATGAGCGATTTGGTGTGGAAGAACTTGACTGGCCTGCACAGAGTCCTGACCTCAACGCAAAAGAACACCTTTTGGATGAATTGGAGCAGAGACTGCAAGTCAGGCCCTCTTGTCCAACATCAGTGTTTGACCTCACAAATGCACTTCTGGAAGAATGGTCAAAAATTCCCATAAACACACTCCTTAACACTAACACACTAAACTTTGTGGAAAGCCTTCCTAGAAGAGCTGAAGCTGTTATAGCTGCAAAGGGTTGGCCGATATCATATGAAACCCTATGGATTAAGAATGGGATGTCACTCAAGTTCATATGCATGTGAAGGCAGATGAGTGAATACTTTATGTATTAACGTCACATGCGCAGGTACAAAAGTAGGCCCGGCTTGATGTCTAGATGCTTTTGACAAATGCAAAATCAACAATACTGATGAAGACAAGATGACAATAGTACATTATTCACTGACATCCTCAGAAGACACATCCTTCATCAATTTCAGACAGAGTTCTCTCAGTATGATCACAATCAAATTCATTTGCTCAGGAGAGTCCAAAGCACATCCGACACCTCAATTTGTTCTTTTGCACGTTGCAAGCCATTACACATTTCCACCAGACAACTCTCCTAATCCCCAAATTTTACATAGTGCAGCTTTAAATACAACATCATTTATATTACTGTCTGAATAAGCCAAACTCTGTGCCTTGTGCTTTCTGAGTGTTCATTTTAATGTGTCAGTTCTAGTCTAATTATAGTCTGTTTGGAGTAGGGCTGGGCAATATAACAATAACGATAATTATTGCGACATACCTTTCCTCGGTAGAAATATAAATGTTTGATAAATGTTCGACATAATAGACCGTTCTCATACTACTTTCTACTGCAAGGAAAGAGACACTACTCTGCGCTCACCACAGGAGGGAACACTTCCCAATTTTTCAATGTGATATGGGGGGAGTGTATATTTGCTAAAATATACTTTAGCAATGTCTGAAACAAGGAGTTATATATTCCCTTTTTGAGTGGAACAATCAGCAATCTGTTCTCCTCTGACCAAGTGTGAGTGATAAGTGGCGTAACTGTACTGTCCTACAGCAAACTCGATTCTTTCCTAACATCCTAACAAGCTTTAGCAGGATTAAATTAGTTCTGTTCCACACATCTACAGTGCTGTAAGACAGCTCTCAAACAGTCATATTTTAGTATTAGTACATTCCCAACAAATGTGAAAGAAAGAAGTGGGTTGATGCTAGTTACTGCACTTATTCAAACGAAAGTAAACTGAGGATTCTGTGTGTGGGGCTTTCAAGAGTGAGAGAACAATAGCTTTCCAGGCTAGCTGTTTTTAAAAACTAGCCAACTTGAAGCAGCATTTAGTCACTCGCGCACTGAATTGTTACTGTAGATCAAACACGACAAAAAAAGCACCGATTTCAATTTAAACATACCTAAAAAGAGGATTCTAGTTTTTCTAGTGCAGTTCCCACTGCAGTTAATGCTTTTACACAGCGAGCATTAGATATATTGCAGTTCACCCCTCAAACTTTCAAACTGCTATGATAGAATAGAGAAATCCAGATGTCTGCTAGCTTGTGTTTGAATAATGTGATGCACTCTGATGTGCATGTGGTAGGAGTGATGGCAGTAAGGCGGGTGTGATCCATCACTGACCTACTGAGCCAGTTTGCTGTACGGTAAGCTGAAGTTGTTTAGATACTAAACAGTTGAACATAGTTTAGCGCTCTTCACCAGACAGCTTAAAATCAGAAACCAGAAACTTTTTCCAACTGTCCCATGACAGATTTGTGAAATGTTCCACTGTTTGGCAAGTGCTTGCTATGTTCTGATAGAATAGATTAAAACAGCGACTGACCACTCAGGAGCAAAAATCCACCTTCAAACTTGCAAGAAATAATGATTTGATATTTCTGATGTAATGATATCAACTGTTTTGTTGTTGTTGTTTTTTTTTTATCGTAATAACATTTTTGGCTATACATTGGATATAAAAAGTCTACACACCCCTGTTCAAATGCCAGGTTTTTGTGATATAAAAAAATGAAAGCAAGACAAATCATTTCACAACTTTTTCCACCTTTAGTGAGACCTATAGCCTGTACAATGCAATTGAAAAACAAACAGAAACCTTTACGTTGGAAAAATATGAAATAAAAAACTTAAAATAACCTGGTTGCATAAATATGCACACCCTTAAACTAATACTTTGTTGCAGCACCTTTTGGCTTTTATTACAACTCTCAGTCTTTTTGGGTAGGAGCCTATCAGTATGGCACATCTTGATGTGGCAATATTTGCCCACTCTTCTTTGCAAAACCGCTCCAAATCTGACAGATTGCGAGGGCATCTGCTGTGCACAGCCCTCTTCAGATCACAGATGTTTGATGGGATTCAGGTCTGGATTGAGGTCCGGTGAAGCCATTCTTTTGTTGATTTTAGATGTATGCTTTGGGTCATTGTCATGCTGAAAGATGAATTTCCTCTTCATCTTCAGCTTTCTAACAGAAGGCCGAAGGTATTGTGCCAACACCGACTGGTGTTTGGAACTGTTCATAATTCCGTCCACCCTGACTAAGGCCCCAGTTCCAGCTGAAGAAAAACAGCCCCAAAGCATGATGCTGCCACCACCATGCTTCACTGTAGGTATGGTGTTCTTTTGGTGATGAGCAGTGTTGTTTTTGCGCCAAATACACCTTTTGGAATTATGTCCAAAAAGATCAACCTTGATTTCATCAGACCATAACACATTTTCCCACATGCATTTGGGAGATTTCAGATGTCTTTTTGCAAAATTAAGCCGGGCTTGGATGGATGTTTTTTCTTTGAGAGCCTCTTGCCACCCTACCCCATAGCCCAGACATATGAAGAAGACGGGAGACTGTTGTCACATGTACTGCACAGCCAGTACTTGCCAGAAATTCTTGCAGCTCCTTCAGTGTTGCTTTCGGCCTCTTGGCAGCCTCCCTGACCAGTTTTTTTCTTGTCATCAATTTTGGACCGACGTCCTGTTCTAGGTAATGTCACTGTTGTGTCATGTTTTCTCCACTTGATGATGACAGTCTTCACTGTGTTCCATGGTATATTTAATGACTTGGAAATTCTTTTGTAGCCTTCACCTGACTGATATCTTTGAATATTGAGATGCTCTGGCAGCTCTTTGCGGACCATAGCTTGTGCTGGAAGATGTGGCTACAAAAATGTCAGGACAAGCCTACTAGAACAGCTGAACTTTATTTGGGATTGATCAGAGGCACTTTAATTGGTGACAGGTGTGTACTGACTCCAATTTAACATGAGTTTGAATGTAATTGGTTAAATCTGAACACAGCCACACCCCCAGTTATAAAAGGGTGTGCACACTTATGCAACCACATTATCTCAGTTTATTTTTATTTCACCTCCCTGAAAGATTTCTGTTTGTTTTTCAATTGCATTGTACAGGTTATAGGTCACATTAAAGGTGGAAAAAGTTGTGAAGTGATTTGTCTTGCTGTCATTTTTTTACATCACAAAAACCTGGCATTTGAACAGGGGTGTGTAGACTTTTTATATCCACTGTATCACCCAGCCCTACTGGAGTGCCATCCTTCTCCAGAGAGTTGTGTTGGTAGCATGATTTGTTACTGCATAACCACTTAGCATTATACCTTGTTATAAATTTGTGTTTTTGCATTAGATTTGCCTTTTGATCTTTTTTTTTTAAACCAAATTGTATTTTTTTACACTATTTTCAGACTGTTTGTTGTAGGAGATTAAATACAAAATCATATTTCTCTTCTTTTTCAGTTCATTGGATGCACTGCAGGCAGGTGTGTTCATAAGCCGCTCTAGAGCTGAGGAGATTTACCGCTGTCTGCACTACTCATGTGACACCACACTAATCTAACTAAGACATCACTTCAAAGAGCAGCCTCTGAGCATCTGATGGTTCAAGAAGCTACATGATGTAAACTACATATTAGTTTCTCATTGCCCTATTTTTTAAAACTATTGTGGGCACAGGAAATGTTTGTCCTACAGTGAGCTGCTTTAATATCTTAGTTTTAGGAGGTACTGTGTAAATGTGAGCTTACTAAGAACAGCTTGTTAGATCGGTAATTAAACAATTGTGGTTTACGAGAATATGTGCAGGTAGCTGAGCAATAAAAACAGATTTTCTAACCATGTTTTATTTTAAAAATCTCTACCTCTTTTGACTGAGCTTTTGATGTAACAAATTTCCATAAACTATATATATATATATATATATATATATATATATATATATATATATATATATATAGTTTATGGAAATTTGTGGAAATATACTATATATATTATATATTATATAATATATTATAATGTATATTATATATATATATATGTATATATAATATTTTATATATATATATATATATATATATATATATATATATATATATAATATTTTATATATATATATATATATATATATATATATATATATATATATATATATATAGTATTCAGTCTGTTTCCTTTCACAGTGGAAACAGACTGGATATAATATAATCCTTTCATATATATATATATATATATATATATATATATATATATATATATATATATAGTTTATGGAAATTTGTGGAAATATACTATATATATTATATATTATATAATATATTATAATGTATATTATATATATATATATGTATATATAATATTTTATATATATATATATATATAGTATTCAGTCTGTTTCCTTTCACAGTGGAAACAGACTGGATATAATATAATCCTTTCATATATATATATATATATATATATATATATATATATATATATATATATATAAAATATTATATTATATATTTTGTTTTTTTTATATAACTGTAAAGTTATCATTTTCGAGAGATGAGGTTTTGTTCCGAGAGCAGAGATATCCTTATTGAATATTGCCATAGGCTTGTCAATTTCCTCATTTCATATCATTTAAAGAAATGTGAATAAACACAGGAAGATTAATGAACGTTTCTGTTCGTTTTGTATACTGGGCTAACTTCTGAAAGTAGACTGTGTTGCTAAAGTCAAGAAATATAAATCCAGCTTCTTCTAATAAGATATAGAAGTCTGCACTGTAGACATTCAGAGCACCAAAGTCATTCTGGTCAACTCAGGTTTGTCCCACTGTGAAAGGAAACAGACTGGATCACTGAACACATCTGCACTTGGTGTCATGCTCATATAAGGAGCTTCAGGTCAAAGTTGGTTTTCTCTGTGGGAAAAAAATGAATGAAGCTGTCTCGCTCTGTGTTAAACAGAAATGTCCCAAAGCCATTAACACCAATGACTGAAGTTTAGTTTAACCACCAGAGGATAGCAAAGCTACTGTTTCTTACTGACCACAGTGTACACGGCTTTGAGATTACGAAGTACCAAAAGCAGGAGAACCTACAAAGCTTTTAATCAGGTTCTACAGTGGAGAAACGTTTTTTTATATTTAAGCCATTTCTCAGTTTACTTAGTGTTGTTGCTTCTTCTTTTTTTTTTTTTTTTTAAACCTGTCATGTCTGGGAATTTTTGCAATCGGAATGGTAATCCGAATGCACTGATGTACCAAACATATTTGAACATATGTTTTCACAAGAACAGCTCTATAGATTACTAAAGCCTATTCTTGTTAATGTTTGTATTTTATTTGTTTGGCCAGGCCTGACAGGCAATAAAGGAGAGAAAAAAGAGGACAGGAAAGAAAGAGAAGAAGGGAGGGAAAAAAAATCATAATAATAATCATAATAATAATAATTAAAAAAAATAATAAAAATAAAAGAAACAAAAAAGAAAGAAAAAAATAAATAAAATAAGTAAATAAAGACAACTAAATAAACAAACAAAAAAATATATAGATATACATACATACACACATTCACATATCTATACATATGCATATACATGTATACACCCAGACACAATTCTACTATTTGCGGCTACATACATACACATGTTCACATATCTATACATATGCATATACACATATACACCGACACACACACAATTCTACTGTTTGCAGCAATGTGTATATGTGTGTATACGCGTCCACGTGTCATGTGTCATGGAATGTACTCAATAATGAGGGCAAGAAGCCGCAACCATGCCCCCGTGGTCCAGAGACAGATAGGGAAGGACCTGGGGGACCCGGACCATCCACAGCCCATTAGGAACTCAGGAGACCTGAGGCCACACGCTCCGACGGCCACCGCGCGCACACCCCAGAGGACGAAGAATGGAGGCCCCAGACGGAGCGCCCACAGACAAAGGGCAAGAGACCAGAGAGCCAGCGGCAACCCAGGGAGGCAGCCACCCCGGCCCCGAACGACCGGCCATGTGAAATGAAAAGAATGTGTGTGAGCTACAGTGCAATTAAAATTGGAGGGACAGAGGCAATGTAGTACTGAATAACAGCACACAGCCACACTGCCCCCCCAAGGCCCTCAATGTCTAATGTGTAAATAAAATTGATGGGCAGGTAGCAGTGAGCAGATAGGTGAGGTCACCTCAGCAGCGCCACCCACCATCCACTGAGTGTCACACTTGCCCCCCAAAGCCCTGTGTGTACTGTAATGTGTCATGAAATGTGTCATTGGGAGGGAAAAAAAAAAAAAGTGGGGGGGGGGGGGGGGGGGGGGGGAAGACAGAGGAGGAGTGGGACATCACGCAGCACAGCGAGCAGAGCCAGGTAGGTGGCCCTACTCACTGCAGCATGAGCCCCCCTTCCCCAGAACCCCCATGTGTAGTGTGATGTTTGACTGAGTGGGAGGAGGGGAAGGGTCAGAATAAGAAAAACCAAGAGGCAGAGGACTACCCCTCGGAGGAAGAGAGCCAGCTGGCGCTAGCTCACTAGGCACCCCGGTTTCCTACACCCGGCCACGGGCCCCCAGATCCCCACCCCAAGACCATGAGCGCACACATCCAGGCCCCCCACCATCAACAACCAGGGCCCGCACACAGAAACCGCAGAGCAGCAGCCCCTGTCTCCAGTCCAAGAGCCATCAGGCACCCAAATTTTGTAATTGGAAGGGATATTGAATCATTAATTTTTAATAATAACTTGTATATTTTTGATAACAGTTTAGGGGTATAGAGATTTAGAAAGTCTGTTATCCACACAGGGATTTCTAGATTTAGGTTATTTAAATAAAATCTTGCCTGTATGATGGACCTCAATTGGTGATTCAAGAAATTCAAGAAATTTGCTACTGCTAATTTCATATTTTAAAATAAGATCTTCAAATGAAATAAAGGTCCCATCATGAATAACATGTTCTAAATTATTTATTCCTTTTTCTTGCCATTCTGAAAAATTCAGTACTGTCTTTTTCCGACATATATCAGGATTGTTCCAAATGGGTGTCAATTTACAAGGGATTAGTGAAGACATAGCCATCTTTAAAAATTCCCACCAGGCTGTCAGGGTGGTGCTTATTGTAAGGCTTTTAAAGCAATTGTAATGTTTAATGCTGGAGCTAATGAAAGGTAAGTCAGATATTTTCAAATTCCCACAGAGTGTTTGTTCCATATCCAGCCATGGGCTGTCTGAACGGTTTGATTTCATCCACCTTGAAACATACTATAGTCTATTGGCTAAAAAATAGTGATAAAAATTTGGTAGTTGTAGACCACTGCTGCATTTTAGCTTTTGTAAAGTCTTCAAACTTATTCTCGATGTTTTACTTTTCCATAAAAATTTAGAAATGTTTGAGTCTAGCGATTTAAACCAAGCAATAGAAGGTTTATTAGGGATCATTAAGAACAGATAATTTACTTTAGGCAGAATCATAATTTTTATTGTGGCAACTCTCCCCATGAGAGATATAGGTAGAGAGTTCCAACGTGTGAGATCGTCCTCTATTGTTTTTAGTAGAGGAATATGGTTCAGTCGTACCAGATCTAACAGCCTGGGAGAAAAATTTATACCTAGATAGCTAATGTTGCCCGACTGTAGTGATGTAGTGATGATGTTCTGAAATTTACAATTCAGAGGCAAAACTGTTGATTTACTCCAATTAATGGAGTAATCTGATACAGATGAGAACTTATCTATAAGTGTGATTGTCTTTAGCGGTTTGTGAGTTCCCGAGGAAAAGTAATACATCATCAGCATAAAGGCTTATTTTACGGTCTGTATTTTCTGTTTGGATTCCTTTGATGTTTACATTCTGTCGGATTTTTGCTGCTAGTGGCTCAATGAAGATGATAAACATTGAGGGAGAGAGTGGGCAACCTTGTCTAGTTCCCCTCTGCAGACTGAAGCTTTGTGAAATAAGATCATTTGTCCTAACCTGTGCATTTGGAGAGCTGTATAATGTTTCGATCCAGTTTATAAAGGATGGGCCAAATCCAAATTTATGTAGAACTGCTAACAAAAATTTCCAATTTACCCTGTCGAATGCTTTCTCTGCATCTAAAGAGACTACTATTTTTTCTAATTTGTTAATGGAACAGTAATCTATTATATTTATTAGTCGGCGTGTGTTATTGGCCGAGTGCCGGCCCTTGATAAAACCTGTTTGGTCTGAATGTATAATATATGGAGTGATTTTTTCTAATCTTCTTGCGAGAACTTTGCAAATAATTTTAAGGTCTACATTAATAAGAGAGATTGGGCGATAGCTAGATGGAAGTGTTGGGTCTTTGCCTGGTTTAAGAAGCAGGCTAATGTTGGCAGAGTTCATGTTTGGAGAGATTGTGTGGTTATTCTTGATTTGAGTCACCATCGTGAAAAAAGTAGGTTCTAACACAGGCCAAAATTCTTTATAGAATTCTGCTGGGAAACCGTCTGGGCCTGGGGCTTTATTATTTGGAAGGTGCTGTATTGCTTTATAGAATTCAGATGATGAAAATGGTGAATCAAGAGTCGTAACCTGATCCTCATTTAATTTAGGTAGATTTATATCATTAAGAAATTCTTCAATTTCAGCATCAGATGGATTAATCTGTGATGAGTATAAGGCTTCATAAAAGTCTTTAAAGGAGTTATTTATTTGTTGTGGGTCATGAGTAATATTACCGACCGAGTCTTTAATAGAGTGAATAGCTGTTTTTTCTTTATTCAGTTCTAACTGATTGGCCAGGAATTTTCCAGATTTATTTCCATGTTCAAAGTTTTCTAGACGCAACCTCTGCAACATAAATTGTGTCTTCTTATCAAGTATTTCATTTTATTCCAATTTAAGTTTCCTCAGGCTGTTAATTATATTTTCTTGTGGTGATGCAGCATAGGCATTTTCTAAAGATTTAATTTTCTGTTCCAATTCTAATATAAGTGTTTTTTCTTTATTTTTCTCATGTGCGCATTAAGATATTATTTTACCCCGCATTACTGCCTTTCCTGCTTCCCAAAGAACACATAGCGATATTTCCGGCAGATTATTTTGTTCTAAGTATATAGCCCACTCTCGTTTAAAATAATTAATGAAAGATGATAGGATGTATCTGAGTGTCTGTGATTTCCGTCATCATGGAGCTACTGACTAAAAAGTAATCCAAGCGGGAGTGAGAGTGATGTAGTTGTGAGAAAAAACTATAATCTCTCAGAGTGGGGTGATGTGAGCGCCAAGCATCGCAAAGACCAAAATCCTTCATGTACTGTTTAAGAATGTCTGCAGACTGCCAGTTCCTTTGACTCACTGCTGTACTGAGCCTGTCAATCTCTGCATTAAGTACCAAGTTGAAGTCCCCTCCTATTACAAGTGTGGTGTCAGAGTGATCAGCAAGTGAGGTGAAAAAGGTATGAAAGAAGGAGGGATCATCAACATTTGGTCCATATATACTAGCAATACATAAATCTATATTCTGAATAGATAGATTAAGTATTATAAATCTGCCTTCGGGGTCTGATATTGTGTTTCTAATAGAGAAGTTTATCCTTTTGTTAATCAATATAGCTACACCTCTTTGTTTAGAGTTATAACAGGCTGAGTACATATGAGGAAACTATGAAGAGGAGAGTGTGTGTGCAGATGTTCTGGACACTTGTGTCTCCTGTAGGAACACAATGTCAGCCTGTAAATCTGTTGTTGCTTCTTTTAACACAGATGAAAATGTATTTGTGTTCAAGTAACAACCAACGCTTCATAACAACCTGTTCAGGAAGTACTAAAACTAACCAGGCTATTTTGGTACTGCATAGAGACAAATTACATTCAACTTTAATTCAAATGTTCTGAAATGGAAACTAAATGACTGATCAAAAACAGTTTACTCTTCAATGTTCACTAGACTGACAGTTGAAGTTCAGGACTACCACTGAACTTCAGAGCACTTCCCCTTTAAGGCAACATCGTCCCATAAAATAATTTTCAGTCTTGCGATCCAATTTATCAGTGTTTTCTCATTTGTCTCACTGAACTGTTGTAGTTCATAAAAATGTCAAAGGGGCACCTTCTCCATACATTTTCAGATGGGTCATGTAGGGATTTGACTGAGCCAATGACATTTTGTACTTTACCCAGTGCTTTGTTGGCATTGATTAAGATTAAGATTAAGTGAACCTTATTAGTCCCACAATGGGGAAATTTCACCTCTGCATTTAACCCATCCGTGAAGTGAAACACCACATACACACTAATGAGCACACACACTAGGGGGCAGTGAACACACTTGCCCGGAGCGGTGGGCAGCCCAATCTGCAGCGCCCGGGGAGCAGTTAGGGGTTAGGTGTCTTGCTCAAGGACACCTCAGTCATGTGCTGAACCGGCGACCTTCCGGTCACGAGGCTGGATCCCTAACCTCCTGCCCACGACTGCCCCACAAGACATTTCTGCTGTCAGTAGCAGAAATTCCTGTTCAAAAATCCAACTGCATTTTCCCCTAGTTGACTTAACTAAGGCATGACGGACTCTTTGGACACATCATTGACAGTATATACACTGATACGGCCAATATTTATTGAGCTATACATACAGTGGTACAAGTAGTGTCTCTCAGTAAGGCATCGGGCCACCATGCAACGTGCCAGACACCAGGCCTTCTGAACGTGTCACATGTTTCCCGTTCCATAGTTTTACATTTCTCTTCATATGAAAATTGTGCAGTCATTCAGAAGACATTAGTTTACTTTTTTTGCTGAGTCATCCAGCAAATGCTCCATGGTTAGCTGATCATATCAATGACCAAATGTATTACATGATTTGAATTTTTACCTTCAGTTGCTGTCCTTCAAAGAATACACCCTCTTATACAGTGTGACTAAAGGTTAGCAAAGGCAAAACAGTCAAATCTGAAAACAAGGCACTGTTATTACCTTGGTGTTAACTCATGATGATGGCACTAACCATATGATTTTGTAGGTGACCAAGAGAGCAACTTAGGCAATTATTTAATACATTTTTTTTATTTCTTTCCAAGTAATTAGCATGAAATCATTGGAGCAATTCATTTTCTTCACAATTGGAAATACAGTGTCTATAAAATCAGTATTTCTGTACTACCAGCTGACAACCCAAATCAAATGAATAAAGATCCCAGGCCCTTTGGCGAATGCTACCAACTGCTTCTACAATATTTAAAGGCCTCATACAACTTATGCCTGAAGGAATTAAAAGACTGATGTCACACTCTCCTGATGCTTTTCTTTTTTTTTGCAACTAGGGGTGGGGGGGGGGATACATTTTATATGCATCGCATGTGGACGTGGATGATCCTGAATCGATTCACAAATGCCAAAAATAAATTTTCATTAAAAACATCACTTCACTACATTAAAAGCTATTGCAGGGGTCGGCAACCAAATGTTAGTAAGAGTCATTTTGTCTTTTCAACAAATCAATTCACCTTGGGAGCCACAACATTGAGTCCATTTTACCATCTTGCCTGCACATGTGTCTCAGTACATGCAAATTTTCCTGTGTAGAGTAAAAATATACCACATAATAAACCACAATGCAGACTTCCTGCTTTAAGCTTTAGTTCAGCTGTAGCCACTTTTCTTGCATCACCAACTGGAAACTTGCACAAAAGTACAACAGTTTCTTATAAAATGTCTCTGAA
This sequence comes from Pygocentrus nattereri, assembly GCF_015220715.1. NCBI lineage: Eukaryota > Metazoa > Chordata > Actinopteri > Characiformes > Serrasalmidae > Pygocentrus > Pygocentrus nattereri. Next base: position 14,985,406 of record NC_051220.1, read on the forward strand.
TGGTCTACTTTTTACAAGGCTGAAGTCTGGTTCTTGTTCTCCAGCTTCTCGTCCGACTTTTCCTGTTCCACCTTAAATGGTGCCTGAGGTGCCAGAATGTAATGCAGCGCCATTTAAGGAGGAACACGAAAATTGAATCAAGAAGCCGACTTCAGTTTCACGTTTTTAGTGTTTCAGTTTCTCGTTGCAGATTAAATGTATCAGGAAACCAGCTGACTGTTTATATAAATCATTTATTGTTAAAACTGTGTTTGAACAACCAGCAGAGCTTTATTTTACTGTAAAGGAGGATGATTTTACCTAGAAATCTAATTCTGATGTGGAGACGCAACCGGCCAGTAAAAGAGATGCAGGTTACCGACCAGCTATAGTTGCTGAGGACCATTGATCAAGCCATGTCAAAATTTACACCCAACTCAGAAAGGATGACGCAAACTACAAACTCTATCACAACTTTTATTGCCAAGGATTTGCATCTGTACTCAGTCTCTGAAAACCGAGGCTTTTGCATTATGCCTATGCACTATTCGCACTATGAGATTTACTATGAGATCCTGTCTCAAAGACATTTTGCTTACACAGTGACCCCTACTCTGTACAACGAGACCAAAACTGAAGTTATAGAATCACTGAAGATAATGGGTAGGATAGCTGTAATATGCTGCATGGACATCCATTGCCACAAGATCTTATTTCATCGTAACTGGGCATTTTATTGTAGATGAGTGGCAGCCTGTGTCTCATGTGCTCCAAACAAGAGCAGTGAAAGAGAGCCTTCCAGTTGACTTGCCACATGACTTCCATTTAATTTATTAATAAAAGATGTTAGAAGTAAATTCATTGTGGATCATTACAAATACTGTGCTTTAAAATGTCCAAGTTGTCACACAGTGACAAAAAAAGAAATCCAGTATTTAAAAAAGATGCATCGATAATTGTTTTATAATCACATTGCAGCCCTCAATCAATCAAAATGTGAGGTGCCCAGAGATTCCCACCCCTATCTGCAACCACAGTAAAATACTACAAACCAGACATTTGGTCAGTGAATAATTAAGAATTCATTGTCCAAGTTACAGGGCAGTACAGGCCCAATTTCATTAGTGATTATGCACAAAAGCAAACATTTCAATCCTTCGTTCTGAGGAATGAATCACATGGACTCTATTGTTAGTCTGGATGTGCAGTATGTGAGCCAGATCCATTAGAGCTGAATTGGGGCTCAAATTGTGAGCATCTAAAACCATTATGCGCTTTAGATGGGACATCTGTGCAGCCTGAAGAAACTCTGTTTCAGGAACATTGTGGTGTCTAAAAGAACAAAAGCATAAAAAGATGCAACAATTATATAACATACAAGACAGCTTTGAATTCTATTACTGAAGATGAAGCTCTGACCTCATTTTCAGGCTCTGAAGCTTAGGGAAAATAAGGCAATAAAGCTTTGCCTTTCATGTCAGCACAGGTCCAAGTAAAGGCACAAGAGATCAGGCACCTGTTGTGCCATTTCCCTCAAAGCCTTCAGCTCCCCCACCACTCCTTTAAGCGACAAGCTCTGCACTGGTCCAGGCACCAAGTTAGCATAGGCACCAAGCTGATACCCCACTGGAAAACACAAACAACCTTGTAAAAATGCAAAAGAAATATTAATGTTGCAAAACAAGATGTACCATAGACATAACAAATGAGTACATTTCCCCTCTAATGGTACTTTCTGAAAATGAAAAAAATTAAGTCGTACATTTACTCATACTTGAGTTTATTTATAATAAAATTTTACTGCATTACTAATTTTTAACGTTACAGAATATAAATACATATCACTTATAAACCAATTTGAAGAAAACATGGTTAAATTTAAAAGTTTCAACTCCAGCGTGAGGGACCAAATGCCTAGCTAGGTAATCCTAGCTAAGCAGGTACAGTGTTTTCTATTTTATTCTTACTTTTATTATGTATCTATTTATTAAACATAAAATCTGTGTATATTTTATGTTATTTTATATTTTATGACAAGCACCAGTCAACTATCTACTAGTTGAATTGTGTCACCTCATACTTTTACAGTTTACCCACTTAAAATATAACCTGGTTTAATCGCTGTTTTGGAGATAGAACGGCCATGTACAGTAAATCCAGTTTAATGCAGATGTTAATTCCATTGGACTACCATTTATGAGTTTAAAGGACTAATCTGATCAGGCTGTGAGGGCTTTGTCATGTGCAAGCTGTACACAGGCTAAACACAGCTCACTTGACATTAATAAAGAACCTTCAGAATCACCAGGGTACAGCCAACTCTGGCAACTCTGCACAGCCTTTCAGGGGTCCTAAACTACTTTGTCAGAAACAGATAAACTAGGAAGCCATATGGAGTCAACTAACTGAAATTCATGTACATTATTGTAAACTTTGTTCCTGGCACAGTTCACAGAATGATGTATAAATGTGCGTACTGTGATCTCTCAGGACTTTTTTTTCGCTTAATACCATTATTTACCTTAGTTTTGTCTGTACAGATTTGTTACACTGATGTAGCTGATGTAGAAACATTTGCAGATTTTTACTGCAGACATACAAAAAAGTAACTTAATTAATCAAGTAGTTTTCTAATACACTAGACATATACTCTTACTTGAGTAATTTTCCACCTCTGCCCACAGACCTCTCTAAGCTCTTTCTGTTTTCTAAATCTTATTTGAGTATATCAATACTTATACCTTATAACTGTGTAGATTTTGTTTACTGTTGAAGACTACTGGAAAGGTTATTCTAAAAATCCAATTTGAGTATATTTTCTCTTAACCCAAATGAAGTTGATCAGCTGAGACATGAAATTTAGAAGCTACGCTCACTATATGCTTTATTTGGTACACTTTCTTTGTAGCTACACTCACTGTCCATTTTATCAGGTCCAAATACCATGGAGCTACACACTTAAAACATGTTTTTTCAAGGATTCTTTAGTTAAGGCAATGGGTCTATTTAGAACCATGAGTTTTATATGGTTCTATGGAGTTGCACGGTGCTTCAAATTGATGTGTTGTATATGGTACTATTTAGAACCTTGTTGAAAATGGTTCTATACAGCACCAAAAAGGGTTCTTCTACTGTTACAAGCTTGACACTGTAACAACAGAATAACCCTTTTTTGCTGCTACTGTAATATGTTATAAATGCAAGTTAGGTGTATCTAATAGAGGGGACGATATGTACGCAGTTTTTAAAACCCCAGCAACACCGCTGTGTGTGATGTACTTGTAGTAGTGCAACACGCACTAAGGCCCGAAAAACATACTTTACACAAGGACGTGAATGCGAATGACGGTGCTTGGCCAATGCATGGCAAACGCTTGGTCCTTCTGTACAAACTCATGCGTTATTATATTGCTGTGGAGGTGAAAACACTCAGTGCTGAAGGGGGAATAGAGTACAAATCAGAGCAGGATCAACAACTAAACATGGACAGTAGAGGAGAGTGAGCTGCTTTACAACTTCTCTTGGATTGGAAATGCGATAGTTAATCATATTTTTATGATTGCATGAGACTCAACTGCTCGTCTGCTATGGCAGCTGAGAAAGCATGCTGGGGGTACAAGACCGCGTGGTCAGGCTTGGCTGTTGTTTAGCGCTCCTTGCTATAACGCTCAGAATGCAGCTTGCACTTGCATCGCGTTATGAAATGCATCTTGACAAATTTTTAAATGCAACTATGCATGAAATCCCATCTGCGTAGTTTGAAGTGTCTGCGTTTGTCCTTGCGTCCCTGCATGAAGTAGGTTTTTCAGGCCTAACATAAAACTACTATGTCAGTGTTACTGCAGTGCAGGGAGTAATCCACCACCCAAATAATACCTGTTCTGTGGCAGTCCCGGTAGGGTCCTGAACATTGAACAGGGGCTGACAAATTATGCAGAGAAAAAGACAGACTACAGTCTGTAACTGCAGCACTACAAAGTGCACCTATACAGTAAAATTGAAAGTGTTAAAAGAGTCTCAAATAACATATGGTCCCACTCACTTCACTTGAAGTGTCTAACAAGCAAATTGGCATCAGAGTGGTGCAACCGGCATATGAAACAAATCATCTTAGCAGTCCTTTAAAGCACTGCCTTTACTGTCCAAATCTAGCCCTTAACTCAGCCACCCTTTGGCTCTCCTTTACTTTCCCAATGTCTATCTTGTAGACTGTCATCTGAATAAACGTGTACATGTTACGCAGACTCTCACAGTAAGCAGTACCAAAAACAAAATGTGCTTTAAACAACTCATCAAAGGCACAAAGAGAACCAGCTGCCTTACAGGGGGTTGCCACCTTGTCCACTACAATGTAGAATGCATGAATGTGACTTCTTGCTGTACCAACTGCAAGAAGGTAGGGCTGACGTCTTTCTTCAATGGAGTCGAGATGTTCCTGAATGCTGGTTCCTGCCTTAAAATAAACAAACACAAACACCAAGAACCTCAATTACTGCTCAAGGTATTTATCCTTGACACAAATATATGTGTATAAAGCAATACACAAATATGTAGATAAAAAATGTCCAGTATTTCATAAGCGCCCCATTAGATACAATTATTTAAAAGGGAAAAAATGAACACAGAGCTTTCTAAATACAACAAGATACCCTGTGGCCTGGGTCACAGACATCTTGCCTGGGTTTTTGCAGCCTTGTGCAGAAGGTGGGTGTAAATGAAGCAGCAGTAATGAGTGAAGAAAGGTTGCTGTCCAATCCTAATAGAAGCAACATAACACAATAGATGACCGATAAAGTCAAAACTGAGGAGGATAACAGAAAATCAACAAAACACGTTTTGTGCCAGTAGTACTATATATCAGAATTAGATCTTACAGCACAATTAGCAAAACATTTTATTCAATTTCAACTAGATGTTTCTTTTCTAAATGTACGTTATTGTAAAAAGAGTATATAAATCTGAAGTCTACCTAACAAATCCACTTCATCCTGGTTTTCTTCCACAGTCAACTCTGTAGCTTCAATCAGTTCTTGAACTTCATATGAATGACACAGACCTTTGCTCTGATGGATGACTTTATCTTTGAATGCGGTTGGCCATTTCTCAAGGAACTTTGCAGAAGTACTCTCACCAAACAGCAACACAAAGTCTTGCTAAAAAAAAATACTTAAAAAGCCAAAAATTGCCACCTTATAAACACTGTTTTACCAGCCATTATGACAGGAATACCTACCGGGCCCTGGTAGGTATTCCTGGTATTGCTGGGTCATGGACAATCTTCTGGCGGTAGCTGAACATGAGTCTCATCTTCTGTTTGACTAGGGCTTCATCAGAGATACTGCCTCTCTGATATGATCTTCATTCAGTTGTGAGTCTACTTTGAGTGAAGGTGGTCGTTTTGAAGTCCCAAACATGAACTGCTTGATGGTTTTGCGTTCTCAGCGGATGCTTTTCTTTGGATTGTCTTGAGACACCGAGCCAAGTAACCAGATCCACTTTCTGAGGCATAGTAAGGCTCCTTTTACAGAGGAATATTTATATTTAAAAAAAAGTCAATTCTACAGATCCAAAGTAGCTGAAGTAAATGAAAGTGCAGCTCTATTGATACTTACATAGCAATTCTTGGAATAAGGGTCCTTTAAGTATAGGAACAGAGAAATAATTCCCTTGGCATAGAGCTCTCTCACGTGTCTTGGTGGCAATGTCCTTAAAACAATCCAACAAATACAGGGTAAGCAAACTGAAAACCTTACAACTTAATTTACACAAGTTCCAAGTTTAAAACTTTTAAATCAGGATATGTCAGTTTAATACAGTTTGCATTTTTCTTACCAAATAAAATCCATAAGAACAGCCTATTCATGAGTCTCGGTCATTTCTGGAGTCAATATGTTGACCACTTGTCTTCTGGTTGTGTCAGTCAACGTCTTGGTTTGTGTGTATTCTTTAATTACCCTATCCCCTCCAGATTTCTTCAAAAGTATGTTTTCAATCACCTACAAATGAAGCAAAATTTAAGCAAATTACATCTGTAAAATGTCACACAAACTGTCAACATTAAATCATATTTAAAAATGCATTTAACTAGCATAATCAATAAATCTCAAATCACACAGAAACCGATTTGTAACAGGTAATCTTTAAAGTACAGGTACAATGATATGTATATAAACAGCCATTTTTTCCTGCAGCCTGGTAATCCTTTCATATTCTGGCCAATAGCCAGATAGAATAGAATACACCAATCACAAAACACTAGTCTGTGACCATTCTGAAGACAGCTTCTATCTGACTGAACCAGCTAGGTAACCATGTAAATAAATAGAAAAATAAGTCTGGATTTGATTGCATTTTACATTGGAAAGATTAAGTACATTCTGTTCTTGTATATTTGCACTTTGTTTACATCAGATTTGTCAGTAAAGCATATAAACACCTCACCCTTAAATCTAATGTACAATCCACAGCACAATCTGAATTCATTCAGACTGGTGAAAATCTTTGCATTTAAATCATATCTAGGAAGTAGAAAGGAGTTTCTCTCAAAAATGTTATCCAATTTTTATACAGGACACTACATCAAATGGAAGAAACATGTGGACCTCTCTCAGTACATTAAGCACTTCTTTGAATCCAGATTAAAATACTTAGGTGTTCAGCTTCGCAATCTTCTCTCTGACGTTTATTTGGAGGCAGGATGACTGTGTCATCAGAATCACAAGATGACAGATCAGCAGAGTTGAATGATTCATCTGGAGAGACCTCTGGTGACAGAACATATCATTAAAACTTTGTACAGAACATAAGTAAAATTAGCTTTAACAAGAAAAAGACATTAAATCCTATATGGTTTTACAGTAACATTTACACTTCATGTAATCTTCATTTTATTCCCTTAGCTAGTTGCACAATTACACAGATACTTCTCTGCAGCTTGGAAAAAAATCCTGATACACTGAGCGGATGTCTGAATACTGAGTTTTAATCTAATGCAATGTTGTTAGTAGGGCTGCACAATAAATATTTATCAATATCATGATATGAGATTGCTCAAAAAACATATCTTCAGAGCAGCGATGACAGATCAGACAAAATTACCTCACACACAGTGTCAGAAAGACAGCACAAACCTTTAAAGACTAATGAACCCTGGCAGCCAGAAACAACATTTTAATAATAATTTATCATTTCTCATATCAATATGCAGATGTGTATGTAGGCATCAAAGTCCAACGGTTATCCAGCAGGTGGTCAAATGTGCGAAGGGGTATGGGACCGTAAAGTGGGAGAGCAGTGAGAAAAAGGAAAAGAAACGTACGTATTTTTGCCACCGGCTTTAATATGCCACAATTTGAATCCTTTAGCAAATCCTCAAAAACATCATCTTCAATTACTGTTCCAGACTCATCATAAACTTTGAGGTTCTTCTGGAGATCTTCCTTTATGTTGAACTTGGAAAAATCTATCCCACAAAAAACCCCATTATACAAATTATCAGTAGCGGTTCTCAAACCAGTCATTAAAGATTCCCACATCGTCTACACTTCTGCACCATTCAGAAGTGTTGCATTAGACTATTCTGAGGATTGAGAACCACTGATCTAAGGATATTGTTTATCCTTTGAGTGGCAGCATATAAATCAACCTGGTTGAACATTCTTTCTTATACTGAATAAATAAATAATTTAAAAATCATACCTAACTTCAGAAAATTTTGTAACGTCACATTGGTGATCTTGACATACTTCTGTTCCATTTTGTACTTGACTCTCACCAACATCCTACGTGTCAATAACATTCACTCACCATAAAACTACATATATATGACATATATATGTCATATATATATGTAAGAGCGACCGAGAGAGCACGTCAGAGCGAGCGACCGAGAGAGCACGAGGCTGACTAGCCTGTTAACTTTTAAACACATTTTATTTATTTTAATTTTAGTTATTTATGTTTAATTTGTTATTTATTTATTTATTTTTAACCTACCGGACTGTCTAAAGACATGGCCCCACTCAGCTCTCCAGCTGGTTGTAGTAGCTGTCTGTGGCTGAGCCAGAAGGTCGCGGAACTCGAGGGAAGAATCTCGGTGCTCCACCAGATTAAAGACGATGAGGATCTCCTTGACTCTATGATGGCAACATCTCAGGCGATCAGCGCTGGATTAGACGGCAGTCTACCTCAAGCGGCTGCTTCGGCTGCGGGGGATGAGGAGCATTGGCCTCGACTCGGAGCTAAGCCTAAGGCCGCGAAGGTGTACTGCTCCACGCCAAGCCAGGCCGAGCCATGGTCCGTTGCAGGTGGACGCTCGCGTCATGGTAGGCGCTCCGCCTGCCACCCGACAACTAGGAAGATCTGTATAAACAACAGATTCTCCGGACTGGAAAAGCTGGATGATGCCACTCCAACAACACCCATCAAAGTGAGCTCTCCAGCCATCAACTTCACCCCCGCTCCATCCAAAAACTCCACCGGGCAGCGGGCCGCACCTGACCTTCAGAACTGTGGTTTAGCTCCGAGGGACATCCCCACCTCCAGAAGACCATCCGGCCAAGCTCCCTCCCAGACCCACACCCTGAGCGATCAGCCTGAACCCCCACAAGAAACTGCCGATCAAACACCACTGATCACCGAGCCGCGACCTCATCGTTTACCCCCGCGACAGGCCCGCAGGCCTCAACAAACCACCCTCATAGTTGGCGACTCAATCGTCAGGAACATTCAGCATCGCTCAGCTGCTGTCCACTCAGTCTCTGGTGCAAAGGTCTCTGACATTACGCTGCAGCTTCCCAGTCTTTTAAGAAAACACCATTCAGTGGAGAGGATAATAATCCACGTGGGATGTAACGACATCAGAAACCAGAGCACAGAACTGTTAAAAAAGGACTTCACGTGCCTGCTGTCCTCCATACAAGACTGTGGTAAATCTGTTTTTATTTCTGGACCAATTCCTTCACTAGGAAGAGGCTCAGGTCATTTTAGTAGACTTTTAAACCTTCATACCTGGCTTCAGAATACCTGCCTTTCCAAAGGTTTGACTTTTATAGACAATTTTAACCTCTTCTGGAACCGCCCCTCCTTCTATAGATCTGATGGGATTCATCCCAATAGGCTGGGTGCTCAGATTTTAGGACATAATATGTTTTACTCTGTTTTTAATTTGAAATGACAACTCAAGACCTACAATGCAAGTTCAATTATACCAGTAGTCATTAATAGTAGGAGACCTAGGACCAGCATTTTTACAAGAAATACCAAGAATCCGCATAATTTTAATGTTTTTATTAATCGCGATAATCTTATCAGCATTAAGCCATCCCTAATTTCCATAAACCCCCAAGAAAATTGTACTGATAACCCAATGAGTAGTCTTGAGAGTTTTAAGAAAAGAAAAGGTTTAGGTATAATCCATCTGAATATTAGAAGCCTACTACAAAAAGATAGAATGGATCATCTTAAAATCCTGGCTGCACAGTCTGATCCTGATATAATCGTTTTAACAGAGACCTGGCTTAGACACTGTACCACTGATGAAGATATAGCTTTAAATGATTTTATCCTCCATAGAAAAGACAGAGTTTCAAGGGGAGGGGGAGTTGCTATTTATACCAGAGTAAATTTACAAGCTAATGTTTTATGTGCAGTATCCAAAGAAAAATGTTATGAGTTTTTAGCCTTCCAGGTTTTACTCGGAAAAAATAACTCTTTTGTTTTAATTGGGATATACAGGCCTCCCTCTGCCCCACACTCTGCAGTCGAGGAATTAGCGGATCTTTTATCCAAATTTAGTGCTTCTGAATTGCTGGTCCTTGGTGATTTTAACCTCAACTGGCTTTCTAATGCATCCGATCACTTAAAGGAAATATGTGGCAATCTTAACCTAACACAGTTAATCAGTGAACCGACTCGTCCAAATCTGAAAGAACCCACCAAGTCAACCCTGATAGATCTAATACTCTCCAATAAAGCTGACAAAATTACTGCCTCAGGAGTTTTTGAACTTGGCATAAGTGATCATTGTCCCATCGGATGCATTAGAAACAGTTGCACAAACAAAACAGGCTCTCGGTTTGTGGTTAGAAGAAATTTTAATCATTTTAATGAGCAAGTTTTCCTTTCTGACTTAGCAATGAGTGAAATCCACCTTACACTAGAAATCTCAGATGTTGATGGGGCACTAAACCACTTCAGTAAAACTTTTCTAACAGTGGTAAACAAACATGCCCCATTCAAAAAGTCAAGAGTCAGAGACAGATCAAGTCCCTGGTTTACGGGTGAGATTTCCTCATTGTTTAAGGCCAGAAATAAAGCTTGGTCAAATGCTAGATGCTCAGGGGAGAGAGACCACTGGCTTACCTTTAGACAGCTGAGAAATAAATGTACCTCTGCTGTTAGAAAAGCTAAATCAGAATATTACCTCAGCTTAATCACCAGCACTAGAAACCCTCAAAACTTCTGGAAAATAGTAAATTCTCTAAAAAATAATTCCCCCCTTTTTCCAACAAGCATTTTAGTTGACGATCAGCTGATTTCTGCCCAGAAGGAAATATGTCAAGCCTTTAACTCACATTTTGCTGCAGCCGGCCACATATTTGATAATAGCACAAACCGATTGAATAAAACTGATCTCAGCTCTACTGTTTCTAAAACTCATGGTCTTTTCTCACTCCAGCCATTTTCTCCATATTTAGTTGCTAATGCCCTGGCTAAAATTAATCCACGAAAAGCCACTGGAGAAGATGGGCTGGACCCCTTTTTATTGCGTCTCGCAGCCCCGATTATTTTAGAATTCATTTTATAAATTTTTAATCTTTCAGTTTTATCTTGCAGAATTCCCAGGGTCTGGAAAACAGCTCATGTAATTCCTCTGCATAAAGGTGGTGAGACAACAGATCTGAATAATTATAGGCCAATCTCAAAACTGTCGTGTTTAGCAAAAATGTTAGAATCTCTAGTGAACCAGCAATTGAAATCATTTCTTCATGAAAATTCTGTTTTATCTAAATATCAGTCTGGTTTCAGAGAAGGTCACAGCACTATCTCTGCTACGACACTGGTTTTAAACAATCTTTATTCAGACATAGACAAGAAGAAACATTGTGCAGCTATTTTTATTGACTTATCAAAAGCATTCGACACAGTTGATCACACTCTTCTTTTACGGAACTTAGAAAAGATTGGCTTTGATGCAACTGCGCTGGACTGGACCCAAAACTACCTCACTGACAGAAATCAATGCATGGCATTGAATAATTATAAATCAGAGTTGGTATCTGTATCTAAAGGTGTACCACAAGGTTCAATTTTGTGTCCAGTCTCATTTAATATCTACATAAATGATATAGCTACCTCTGCTTCAACCTCAGACTGCAAAATTCACCTTTATGCAGATGATACAATTTTATATTGCTCAGCTGATTCTATTCATGCTGCAACAAGAAAATTACAGAGCTCATTTAATGCTCTGCAGTTGGCGTTATATAAGCACAAACTAGTTTTAAATGCCACGAAAACTAAGTTCATGCTGTTTTCCAGATCTTTTAATACTGATTTTAGTACTGTAAATATTACTACCCTGGCAGGATCCACTATTGAGAGAGTCACGGAATATAAATACCTTGGCATATGGCTGGATGATAAACTCAGTTTTAAACCACACATAAATAAACTAGTCAGTAAATGCAGACAGAAGCTGGGTTATTTTTATAGACATAAGTCCTGTTTCCCCATGCATGCCAGAAAAAGACTAGTTGAAGCAACTTTACTATCAGTGCTGGACTATGGTGACGTTATTTATAAATATGCTCCCTCCAGCTCTCTCAAATTACTGGACCCCGTGTATCACTCTGCCCTGAGGTTCATCACTGGAGATGCGTACAGAACTCACCACTGTGAGCTGTATGCAAAAGTTGGGTGGCCCTCTTTAACGGTACGACACATTGGTTGATTTTTATTTATAAGACACTTTCCGGTCATTTGCCAGAATACATCACTTCATTGATGATTACAAATAACAGTAATTATCAGACTCGCTCTAGTAATTGGATCAGCTGCCAGGTACCAAGAGTTTTTACAGAACTTGGAAAATCTGCTTTTAGTTACAGTGCACCAGTGAGCTGGAAGTCACTACAGGAAACACTAAAACTCAGGTCACTGGTGTCACTCAGTCATTTTAAACTTTTAATATCAAACCACCTACAGACAGCCTGTACCTGTTTTACTTAATTATATTCATTCGTAACTTTTATTTTTGTATTAGTTCTCCTTAGTTTTTTTATCTCTTTTTATTTATTTCCTCTCATTTTATTTTAAGTTTTTATGATTACTTTTTAATTTGTGATATTGTACTATTACTTTACTAATTTCTTATCTATTTCGATCTTAATTTCTTACCATTTAAAATCTCAAGTTCTATTTTTATCTACTTTTATCTTTTATTCACTGTTATTTAAAATTTTCTTTTAATTTAAAATAATTAAATGTAGTTATTATTTTCTTTGTCATGTCAATCCCTGTTTTTGTAAATGCTTGGCTACATTGAAAATGAGGGTTGCCCACAATGTACTTCCAAGTCAAAATAAAGGTTGATTGATTATATATATATATATATATATATATATATATATATATATATATAAGTGATGGGACTTGATTAAAAAATTTAATCGAGTTAATTACAGGGTCTGTAATGAATTAATCGCAATTAATTACAAAAATTATTTTGCTACTAAAATTTTGAATGAACACACGTATATTCTTAACAACAAACATGTTTATTGCTTCCACCTTGTGGAAACATCCTGATTAGGGGTTCATTTTCCTGGTCAAGTGCCCTTTGCTCTTTATTCAGTTCCGTTGTGTTGGCTGGACTGTGTCTGAAATGACCCACAATCTTGCTGCACTTTGCTAGTACATCATTAAATCCTGTCCAGACACACAGTGATGGATCTCTGCAAAATATGCGCAACACATGACATGTGCTGAAATGGGAGCTGTCTTGCTGCTGCCATCATGTTTCTGGCACAATCGGTGCCAATTGTCGTAACCTTTTGCTCAATTTTCCAGGACTCAGCTACAGAAAAAAAAATGGTCTGCGCAGTTTACTGCTTAATGTCTGTTGTTGACATTTTCTACAGTGAGGGCGAAAGATGCCGATTGCCATACTTTGTTAACAACACATGCTGTGTGTGCGGTCACGCCAAGGTAGTCCAATGGTCCCCTGTCAATGCAACACAATCAACTGCATTTAATAAGTTAAATAATTTAAAAGTCTTGTTTTGACTGCTTTTCGTCATCATAAAGCTGCCTAATCTTACTATCTATCTAACGCTATCTAACACAGACTGTAGCCCCCTATCCTTTACCACCGAAACCGGTCTGCAGTCCGTTGCGATCCATTTAGCCAGGGAATTGCTTAATTTTTCAGACTCAGACTTACTTATATTGGCCCTGAAACCTGTCACCTGGTCCAACGTGGGCTGGCTGGAGCGGTTATTTGAACCGCTGCTAAGATCGCTGAAATTAGCTGTGGGGTCGGCTGTGCTTGCCGCAACATGTTTTGCATTGAGATGGTATTTTAGGCTTGAGTAGCTTCGGTGATAAGCAAACGCCTTTTTGCACAACTTGCATACAACAGTAATCTTTTCGAAAGTCCCATCAGGACATTTTTTAAAGCTAAAATTGTCCCTCAGTGGACCAAGAGAAGCGGCTTCGTCGTCCATCGTTGTTGTTTGCGGATGTCGCTTGTGCATCAGATTTACAGGCGCGCTAGAACACACGAATACAAAGGTTCCGGCTATAAAACTTTTTTAAAAAATGTGATTAATTCCGATAAAAGTTTTAACGCGTTAAAATCTTTGTAATTAATTAATCTAAATTAACGCGTTAAAGTCCCGGCCCTTCTTACATTGACAAACCAATCAGGTTGCTGAAAGTTGGCCACAAGTATGTGCCACAATCCATGTACTAAAATAAAACATGTCTTTGCTATTACTTTATTGTTTGTCTAACAAAAAAGATATGAATGTCTGGCAAGAACTGTGGTGTGCTGCCAGAAAAAAAAGAACACATGCTCTAATGTTGATTTGGTTCAGACCATTGTAAAGGTGTATTCCCACCATCAGCAAACTGAACCAAGTGTCACTAGGAAGTGGAGCCAGACATAAATTTTTGACAGACTGCCATTCAGTTGTTCAAAGAAAACAATCAATAGGTCTGAACAAGTTGTGAAAGCACCCTAAAAATAAACATGCAACTACCTCATGGAAGAAATACACTGATAGCATCACATCACGCAGACTAAGTGTATACTCTTTAAGGCTAGATTTCAGTGACTTGGTGGATTTTTTTTTTCCCCTTCAAAATCTGATCTGGCATTTTCTGCTGACATCCAACCCATACCGATATTGTCAAGACTGCTACTCCCTGAATAAAAGAATCCTAATCAAACCTTGTTTCTCTGTTATTCATTCTTTCTTCCATTGTTTCACTTATTTTTCCTAATGCCTTTTCCTTTTTTATTGCTTATCCTTATTCTTTCTGCGTTTCAGTTTCTTGCTTCCTCCTCCAGCCCCCAGGCCAGGCTCCTGATGGAGCTGTCTGGAAGAGGTGATGGAGCTGATGTCCAGGTCAACATTGTCAACATTGAGGTATTAATTTGTTATTGTTAATTTGGCCACAAAATTATAATTAATCTAACAGATTTTACCATACCATGCTGTGGTGCCACTTAGTGTGAGGATGTCCTAAGATGTACACTGTACAATAGGTGGCTGTTTGTACAGGCATGACGTCTGCTGCATTTTAATCACTGACCAATACTGCGCTGTAACTTTGTCCCTCTTGAGAAATCAAAGTGTTCCTCCTGACCATGAGTGTACACATCCATTAATTCTCTCTGCCTGTTCTTTGTAAAGCCAGTATCTGAGCTAAAGTTTCCTTCTTTTTCAAGCAGTGCATCCTAAAAAACGAATAATTTTCTTCTAGCAGGTCAACCACTGATGCCTCTGTCGTGACTGATGTGTATAGTTGTTTCCTGATGACACTGCTAAACCTATGAGGGGTGTCTTGGCTGTTAATGGCAGCGCATAGAATATATACATCAGAATATATGATATAATTGCAACTGAAATGGGGAAAATGCCACAACAGTTTTAGTTCAGTTGTCTTTAGGAAATATGTGCATTAGTTTGTGTTGCTACTGTTGAAGTCTGCATACACATGGTATTTTTCTGCCCATGATGAGACAACAGATTAAAGTTCTTGTATAGCATAAGCTTAAACTTCAGTATAACCTGTTACACATCTTTGCCTAGCACCTTATTAGATTTGACCTCACTTTACAAGGATGTTCTGCATTGAAAATGTAGGTGATGAGAGCTGAAGATCCATCATTTGAAAGGCCTGAATAAGTCTGTCATAATTTAAGACAGTTGTGATCATGGCTACAATAGACTGTCTACCATGTTTTTTTTGTTTGTTTTTTTTTAGCTTAATATAAAAAATTTCTGCAATCTGCACACTTACTGCCTCTTATAAAACTATGTAAAAGTGTATAATACATTAGGAGCAATGCTGCATATGAATGAAGCAAGCTACAAATCTCTAGCAAGTTATAAAAAGTGTACAATACTGCACAATGAAACACTGCACATGGATGAATCTGCAGTAAGTCTCCTCCAGCAAGTTATAAATTGCTTAAGTGAGGAGAATGTTTGGCAGAGTGCTCATTTATGAAGGAAATACAAATTCATATGAACTAACAATTGGCCATATCTTAATTTATAGTGTTAAGCAAAGTCTCACATGACCAGTTTTCCAGTGTGTGGGATTCCTTACCTAGTAGCTCTGTGTCTCATGATCCAGCTGCATCTCACCCATCATTTGATTACTCATCATTTAAGGAAATAAAACGTCATTACATCCACTCCCTTCCACATACAGCAGTTTTTGCCATCTGCCAACTGGCAAACAGAACTGGAGTCCCTGTCCCACTAGACTCTGAACACACATCTGCCTCCCACAGATTCTCATTTACTGACTGGACAGTGAATTGTTTAATTTCTGGACTCACTGTCTGCCTTGCTGTTTCCTCGTAATTGTTACCTGTTTATTCATTTTGAACCACTTTTGGTGTCTCTGTTCTGTGCGATTCTCTTGTTCTTCTTTTGTAGTACTTGTTAAACATATTTATCTTTTTATTCAACACAATATGTTGCAGTCTTTGTTCCACCACTGGATTAGTTAAACAATAGTTTTGATATTGTACAAACTGTATGAGAATGGGCTGAAGTTGGAATAAAAAAGAAAATTAACTCGTGCTCTGTTACAAAAAATGTCACACATTTATGCGCCCTGAGACATTTCTAGGCCAAATCACACAATTAATGACTTAAATCTTGATCTGACGTTGTAATCTGATAATGCATTGCTGAGGCCTGAACCACAGGTCCTGTTCAGGTCCGTCTCTGTTTTTGAAAACAGGATGGGAAAAGTACAATTTGTGAAGAACTTAAATGACGTATCACTTTCCAGCCGTCCACCAGTTCAACAGGTCTACATTTTGGCACTGTAGGATGTAAAACACAGGGTGATGCTAACAGTGTGATTCAAAATTTGTATGAACTACAAAATGATAAACCAGCATTTTGGGTTTGCAGAAGACGATGAGGTTTGGGGGATTCCAGAGGATTCCCGTCACGCACAGCTCGAAGAATGAATCCTCTCTGGCAGATTTCCACCTGGCGGTCATGCTGGAACTGAGAGGCTTTCTTTGCTTGTTGTCTCTCACCTCTCTTAGTTTGAAACACACTTGGACACCCTGGACATATGCTGTCTTCATTGGTCGTGTTTGATGGGATTAGGAATGCAAAGAGAATCGTCTTGAATGCAGAAGTTCTGTCGATTTCTCGTCCCTCAACAGAAGTAGTCATATAGTGTTTCCTCCTTTTCCCTCCCTCTATTCCTATATCTTCATTCTGAGGAATTACATCAAATGATCTCGTAGCAAAGAGCCATGTACGCTGTACTCCCGAAGCACCTCCCACAGAATACCCTGGGGAACACAGTCAAATACCTTCTCCAAATCCACAAAGCATATGTGGACTGGTTGGGCAAACTCCCATGAACCCTCCAGAATCCCAGAGAGGGTGAAGAGTTGGTCCAGTGTTCTACGACCAGGACGGAACCCGCACTGCTCCTCCTGAATCTGAGGTTCGACTATAAGCTGGATTCTCTTCTCCAGTACCCCTGCATAGAGGCTGAGGAGTGTGATTCCTCTGTAGTTGGAACTAAACATTATAAACATTATTATCCGGTCCCCCTTTTTAAAAAGAGGCACTACCACCCCAGTCTGCCAATCCAGTGGCAAAGCCCCCGATGTCCACGCAATGTTGAAAAGGCGTGTCAGCCAAGACAGCCCCACAACATCCAGAGCCTTGAGGAACTCCGGACGGATCTCATCCACCCCTGGATCCCTGCTACCAAGGAGCTTTTTAACTACCTTAGCGACTTCGGCCTCAGTAATGGACAAGCCTATTCCCGTGTCCCCAGACTCCTCACTGGAGAACGTGTCGGTGGGATTGAGAAGGTCCTCAAAGTATTCCTTCCCCTGCCCAATGACGTCTTCAGTCAAAGTCAGCAGCAAACCATCTCCAATATATACAGTGCTAGTGGCACACTGCTTTCCCCTTCTGAGTAACCTGATGGTTTGCCAGAATCTTTTCGGAGCCGACTTAAAGTCACTTTCCAAGGCCTCACCAAACTCCTGCCACACCCGGGTTTTTGCCTTGGCGACAACTGAAGCCACAGATCGCTTGGCCTGTCGATACCTGCCAGCTGCCTCTGGTGTCCCACAGGCCAACCATGCCCGGTAGGACTCCTTCTTCAGCTTGACGGCAATGGAGGAGCGGAACATGGCCCATTCTGAGTCAATGTCCCTCACCTCCCCTGATATCTGGTCAAAGTTCTGACGGAGGTGTGAGTTCAATCTGATAGGTTCTTCTGCCAGACATTCCCAGCAAACCTTCACTATACATTTGGGTTTGCCTGATCTGACCGGCATCTTCCCCCACCACCTGAACCAACTCACCACCAGGTGGTCATCAGTTGACAGCTCAGCTCCTCTCTTTACTCGAGTGTCCAAAACACATGACCGCAAGTCCGATGACACGACTACAAAGTCAATCATTGAACTGCGGCCTAGGGTGTCCTGATGCCATGTGCACTTATGGACATCCTTGTGTTCAAACATGGTGTTCGTGATGGACAGACAAAAACTGAACACCACTCAGGTTCAGATCAGAGAGGCCATTCCTCCCAATCACACCCCTCCAGGCCTCACTGTCATTGCCCACATGAGCGTTGAAGTCCCCCAGTAGGACAATAGAGTCTCCAGGAGGAGCACTTTCAAGCACTCTTCCCAAGGACTCTAAGAAGGCTGGGTACTCTGAACTGCTGTTCGGTGCATAAGCACAGACAGCAGTCAGGACCCGTTCCCCAACCCGAAGGCGTAGGGAAGCTACCCTCTCGTCCACCGGAGAAAACCCCAACATACAGGCACCGAGTCGAGGGGCTATGAGAAAGCCCACACCTGCCCGCCTGCCTGCCTGCCCGAAAATATTATTTTCACAAGTTGAAATTTACCCCCTCCCATCGGTGGTAGGTTGCTGGGAGGGGGTAAATTTCAACTTGTGAAAATAATATTTTTGTATTTTTCTCAATGTTTAAAAAGATATTTTTGAGGTCTTTTAAAATTGCAGTTGATTTACCATGAGTTTAATTTTTAAATAACAAGGGGAAAAAATTAACACTGTCCCACAGTTTTCATGCCATCCCTAAAAAACAGTGTTTTGCATCATAGGACTAAATCAGAGAGTAACATTGAATTGTCACTATCGAAACACACATTTCTGCAATACTGCATTTATACAAAAAATGTTCCATGGCTACAAACATTCAAAGCTGTTTTTGCTAGTCATGTATTAGCTAACATTTTTGCATTACACTTAAAATTAGCTTAAATTGTCACTACTGAAACATGTTATAATTTCCTAGTGAGTAGTGACAAAATGAAAGGTTCAATCATTTGTTTTAATAAAATAAAAATAATTAAGGTATAGAGTCACTCAAACAGATTTTAGTCTTAAGAAAAATTCAGTAAAAAGTCAGGTTCGTACTTTCAACTGCTACTTTGGACCCTTTCCATATAAATTAACTGACTACAAATGAACTCCTACAATCAATCACAATAACATTTCTTGAAAAATGTGTACAGGATGTGTAGCATATTGTATTTACATGTATATTTCAAAAATTACTCTGAGCAATGACACTACACCGACCTCTGTGTGTTTCATGAAACCATGTGTGCTTGACAACACTGGTACCTGTGATGGGTTTACCACCGTGCCTAAAAATATTCCAGGGGAAACGCTGCATGCTCTTGCATACCTAAGCTCCAAGTGCCCAGCAGCTTGGCCACTGAACATCCTTCCTTAGTCACTACATTTGCTGACTGTGGGCATAGTTTTCTGCTAAGGAACCTAAAGCTGCTGTCGCCTTTCTTCACATGCTCTGATGCCTCTGGTATTAGCCTTGGATCCCAAGAAGTGGGCTGAGCAAATCATTTGGCAGACATTCCAGGCCACCTCCAGCTGTTCCTTCTGGGTTTGCTTGTGCTGCAGTTCATAAAATCTGCTCCCCCTCCCAGTCTAACCTTGCCTTGACAAACAAATCACTTCAGTGCCTCCTTCATGACTGGAAACTTCTACAGCTTGAGAGAATTTATCTATTAAGACGATGCACAAACAAATGCACAAATAAAAAATCAAATGTGTCATTTTTAAGTATCACCCAAAAAAGATGTATGTGTGTGTAATTTTCAAATATCACATTCCTTACAACAAAATGGTCTTGCTATCTCATGGTCTGGGGAGTGTGATGCCTGTTCTTTAGCAACACATACATTGTAATGGTGAAGTACAGCACTACTGTACTAGATAATATACTCCATTACAGATTCTGATTTATGTGGAGGCTTAGACTTAGAAAAAGTGTCAGGGCATTATGCACGAAGGCTCAAAAACAGTCCCAGTATGTCATACACACATGACACACTCACCACACAGTGCTCCTGAGCATCCCTCAAGGGTCACCTGCCAGGTGAAAGAGTCTCCACGCCTCAGTTCACTGTCCAGCTCCTTAACAGACTGAGGGAAGGCACATTTCCATAACAACAGCATTCTGGGGAGATGATGCTCCACTACAGTGGGCCCTAAAGAAATGTTTGCAACATTGGGCAGTTATCCACAATTAAAATATAATACAAACAAAATACAATTAAATACAATACAATGTTCATAAATTGCAAATCAATACCAGTTTATTCTATTATTTATGTTCAGCTAATATGGTGTATTCTATCTTTTCTGGAAAAAAAAGCACAAAAGTCTTTATGGAAGCCAATCTACTGTATATGTATCACACACTTCACTGTGGATTTGGAAAATGTAATATCACAGTACTTCAAAAAAGTCAAGTACTAAAACACAATATTTTTTCTGACATATGATAAGATGAAATGGACAAAGTAGTGCCCCCTTTTAAAAAAATATTATTGAAAACTATGACTCTAATGATTTGCATCAGAGACAGTATAAAGGCAGAGACAGGTCACTGATTGGAAAGCAAATGGGAAAGTCTGCAACGCTCTGCATGTCCTCATGTTCATGAGGGAACTCCAGCCCTTCACTAAAAAGAGCCAGTCGACGTGTTGGTTAAGCTGTGAGCGGGGGAAAACCCTCAGTTGTGGAGATCTGCACAAGTGCAGTAGCCAGAACAACCTGAAAAATGCTTTTTGTTTATTATTTGAGCCAAATGTAACAAACTGAGATTTTACCAGTGATTTCAAGTATGTTTTCTGATACTCAGATTTGGTACTCAGTTGTACGTTTTTATGTCTCTCCACATTCAAAGTGTTAGATGTCTAATCTTGTATGACTGTAAATAACTGGCAAGATGGCTGCCATGTAAACAGATTTTCTTTTAAGGACTTTGTATTCGACATACTACGCTAATTCACATACCATGCTACAATAAATCCAATTAAAAAGGACTAATTACTCACTTTTAATTAAACACTCAGTTGGGAAGTTTTTTTTAGTACTTACGATATCCATATCATCATCAGGAAAGCATATTGTGATGTAAACACATTAACAATAATTTGTCAAAGAGCCCAACCCTAATCACTCTGCACTATGTTTCTTTCCCCAGATCTAGTTAATACCACAGATATATTGCTTTACTTTAGCTTTAACTCCCGAGCTGAGTATATCAAAAAACATAAGTACTTGCTGAAGTCATACATAATCATACAGGGATGTGCAGAAGCAAAAGAGGGACTGGTTTTGGTTTTAGCGCTGTGCAAAATGTGAAAAGTTTAACAAAACTAATTTGGCCTCATTCACCAGTTTCTTATTAAATGTGTTCTTGAGAAAGGTCCTAAGAAAATAAGTCTACATCAGATTCATGACATGTTCTTAAAACACATATTCGCTCCTTTGTGCTCTTGAGTGTGTGTAGATTGTGTTCTTACCTAAGAAAAAACCCCAAATAAGAAAACATTGATGAATGCCACAAGTAATTTCTTCTTTAAGATTGTTTGGTCAATGGGGCCCACTACTTTCATAAACTCATATGCCCTAATCATGGATGTGCAGTTAGTGCCCGTTTACCTAAGGTCATCGGGGCGCTGAGTGGTAGCCAGCCTCCCCGAGTTCTCTGGAAGGAAATCCAAGCAGATCTTCAGCCAAGCCCATCACCACCTGTTACAAGGTACACTCCTGTGCTTAAGTAGGGTGAATGAGATAATCTCTAAAACTATGACAGCAACACAAATTCAATGAAGAGGACAAAAAACTATGAACTTCAGACTTTCAGGTGGTATTGCTGGGTTTCCATGACCATGAAAGACGTCTTAAACGAAAAGTTCTATTAATTTTCATTATATTTAATCACATACATACAGTTTAGGAAGATTTCGTACCTTGCCTTTGATGTGTGGTATTCCCAGTGGGCAGTGTTGTACAGTTCCCAGGGGGCAGCAATAGCAGCACCGTACCCATCCACAGCCTTGGGGCAGGACTTTAGGGCATTGAGCCTTTCTGAACAGCGGTCCAGTAATACAGCCACCTGAGCGGGTATTGCTATAGCCACACAGTGCAAGCACCAAGCTGCTGCCAGTCGGGCAGATACGCTAGGCTGAAGAAGCACAGAATTCACAGTGTCCAGCATACCTGGAGAAGGGAGAAGAGAAAAAGAACTGGTATTGAATGATACAATTAATTAACATGCTACTGTGTTTTTGTTCATGAAAAGAACAACTTCAAAGACCAAAAAAAAACTAAAAAGTGGGAGCAAGAAATGTCACAGTGACATAAAAAATATTAACCTTTAAAGATATAAAAACAAACTACTGCTGTGAGCAGATGTGGATATAACATTTTATTATCAATCTCTGGCTCACATTAGCGCGCGGATGAAGTGTTAGATTAATGTTCCATTAAAGAATTAACAAACTGGACTTCCGGTATGGCGCCACTGGAGTAAGTGTCACTCCGTGACTTTTTTTTATTATTCTCGGTCTTTCGGCGCATTTCACTATTTTCTTTTACCGCATGTTTATTATTTCGGGTGTACAAACACTATTGGTGTCTCCGCAATGCCAAGATCCAAGCGAAACGTTACAGATTCGTCGGATATGGAAGACGCTAACACTCAAAGTGAGACTAGTGCTACCTGCCCTCAACTCAAAAGTCCGAGACGTTGAAATTGCTGCCACGGATATGGACAGGCGAATCGCAGAACTCGAAACAACGTGCAAAACTCTGAAAACAGGCGGATTAGAGAGAAAATGGACGACCTGGAAAATCTCTCTCGGAGGAACAATCTCCGTATTATCGGCATTCCTGAAGGGGCAGAGGGCTAGCAACCTACCCTTTTCATGGGGACCTTCTTCGCGGAGCTGCTCGGCGCCTCGAAGTTCCCCTCTTCACCGGAGATTGAACGAGCCCACCGAGCTCCAGTTCCGAAGCCTCAACCAGGTGCTTCGTTTTCTCCGCTTTCAGGTTAAAGAGGAGATTCTTCGCCTGTCCCGTCATCTTCTACAAGGACTCCAGAGTCGATATTTTCCCGGATCTTTCAGCGGAGTTACGTAATATTCGTAACGAGTTTAAATCAGTTAAACTCAAACTACATGAGGCAGGTCTGAAGTTTCGCATGCAGTATCCAGCACGCCTGATCTTCTCCGTTGACGGGACTGCGCACAAATTCGATTCTGCAGCCGAGGCATCTTCGTTTCTCAACTCTAGTCCTTCCTGCATTGAAGGCAGTACCTGGCACGGCTTCTGAACTACAGGTTTGATTTTAGTCTCATCTGGAGGTACGAGACTCTCGTCTGTTTTATTTGATATAGTTAAATGCAGCTACAGCAGCTAGTACTGTAACTCTGCTGTCCCTTATGTGGACTCGGTACAGCGTTTGGACCTCGGAAATGACTGTTGTCTTTAGATCTGACTTTTTTTGGCTCTATTACATTTTCCTATATTGAAATCCTAGCGGACTTATTTATTTTCATATATTCTATAAATGTCTGATGCGCCCTACAATGTGCGTGATATTTCCACTCAAGGAAAAAAAAAATTGTCGTTTGGCCGGGTTGTTGTTTGTTTTTGTTTAACAGTCAATGTGTGCATATGAATGTGTTCTAAGATACATGTTAGTGCTTTTGTACATGTATAAATCTATGCACGCACGATGTGTCACGGAGTTCCCTCTCCATAGTTAAGGAGAGTAATGTTAAGGTTATTGAAGTGTTCTAAGTCACTTAGTAAGGTGGCCCTGTTTATTTTGTTCTTAGTTTGCACTCAGTTTATTATTTTTCCCTCTTTTTTCTTTGCCCTGTTTTGTTTTCTTTCTTTTTGTTTTGATCGTATCCACCTTGTCATTTCTCTATATATTTCTTTCGTTTTCTTTATAATATGGCTGGTATAATTAATTTCGTTAGCTGGAATGTTAGAGGGTTAAATTTACTATGTAAAAGACATAAGGTTCTCTCTCATCTCGAAGATTTACATACCCATATTGCATTTCTACAAGAGACGCATTTGCGTCCTTCTGAACATAAAAAAAATTCAGAGGAGATGGGTGGGGCAACTATTTCACTCAAAATTTTCGTGCAGATCTCGAGGAGTAGCAGTTTTAATAAGCAAAAGTGTTCAGTTCACACCTGGTTCAATTCACTCAGACATAGCAGGTAGATATGTTATCATTGTAGGCCATCTCTATCAGACTCCTGTTGCTTTAGTTAATATCTATGCACCAAATTGGGATGATTCAAAATTTATCAAAAAAATTATTTCTCTTCTTCCAGACTTAAATTCTTATTGTCTTGGGGGGCGATTTTAACTGTGTCATGGACCCTGATCTTGACAGATCATCCAAAAAATCTCTCAGAATAATCTTAGGCAAGCACTAAAGTCCTTTCTTGTTTCACATGGTCATTCAGATGTCTGGCGATTTCTCAATCCGAACACTAGACAATACTTTTTTTTCATCAGTTCACTTGTCCTATTCTCGCATTGATTATTTTTTTATAGACGCGCTATTACCTAGTGTAACAGCCTGCTCTTATAGCAGTATTGTTATTTCTGACCACGCCACTTTATTAATGACATTACGTTTTCCAGATAGACCATGCACCCCAAAATTGTGGCGCTTTAACTCCCTCTTGCTATCGGATAGCAATTTTATGCAGTATCTCGCTACTAATATTCAGGTATTTTTTCGCATCAACAACACTAAAGGCAGTGATTCGAGGCTGCACTATTTCCCCTGTCTCATTTCATAATAAGCAAAGGAAAGAAAAATTACTGAAGTTGGCTAATGACATTCAGCAGTTGGATTCACTCTGTGCCCTTTCCCCTGATCCAGACAGTTTTAAGAAAAGAACAGCCCTGCAGTCTGAATTTAATTTACTATCCTCTCATCTTGCAGAACAAATGCTTCTACGTTCACGACAATCCTTTTTTGAACATGGCGACAAACCTAGCAAGATTTTGGCCTCTCAGCTTAAGCAACGATCTGCCCAAAATTTTATACGCCAGATTCGTATGCAGGACGGTACCCTCACTACAGACCCATTAGAGATTAACGCTTGCTTTAAGCACTTTTATTCCTTATTGTATGAATCCAACTCAAGGTCTAACTTAAACCAAATGGAACATTTTTTTAAGGATCTCCCAATTAACACAATTAGTGTATCAGATACAGCGCAATTAGATTTACCTATAACCACGGATAAAATTATTTCAGCCATTCAAGCTGTTTTAGGAGGTATAATACATACTGATCAAACAGGATTCGTAAGCCATAAACTATCCTTCTTTAATATAAGGAGAGTCATGAATATTCTCTATACTTCAGCTCCTTCCCCACCCTCAGAAATGTTACTTTTGTTAGATGCTGAAAAAGCCTTTGATCGTGTGGAATGGAATTATATATTTTACACACTGCATAAATTTGGTTTCGGTCCTATATATATATCATGGATTAAACTTTTATACACTTCTCCTTTAGCGTCGTTGCGCACTAATGGGCTCTCCTCGGATTTCTCTTCCTCTGTCCTTAATCGGCCGGGTCAATTCAGTTAAAATGAATGTACTTCCCAAATTCTTATATCTCTTTCAGTCAATCCCTTTATTTTTGCCTAAATCGTTCTTTAAAACTATCGATCAATGTATAGTTAATTTTATCTGGAACAAGAAACCCCCCAAAGTTCTACATGTGGTAATTCAAAGTCCTAAGCATTTAGGTGGCCTTGCATCTCCAAATTTTCTGTTTCATTACTGGGCGGCAAATATTCAAGGTATCCTGTTTTGGTGTGAGGGTCATTATGGGTTAAGAGATTGGGTGCCTGCATGGACAGCAGTGGAAATCGATGCAGCCAGACCCGTATCCCTCATGGCTTTATTATGTGCTCCTCTAGCATCCAGTGTTCGCATACCTACTACTAACCCAATTTTAAATGCTTCTTTACATATCTGGCGCCAATTTCGGCATCATTTTGGTCTTCAGTCCCCACCTACCAACATGCCAATTACTGCCAATCCTCTATTCCCACCTTCGACTATAGATTTTGCCTTTCTTAATTGGCATAAAGCTCGTATCAAGAAGATTCAGGACCTATTTCTTGATGACACATTCTGCAATTTCACACAGCTCTGCACCAAATTCCCTCTTCTCAAATCTAATTTTTTTAGATTCTTACAGATTCGTAATTATGTTAGAAATGCTTTTGCGGACTTTCCTAACAATCCCCCAAAGTCACCCCTTGATGATATTCTGGAAATTGATGCTAATGCTAGAAGTATTATCTCTAAAGTATATAACATGCTATTTGCTTTAGTCCCCGCCCATAGATCCCTTCTTAAACAACAGTGGGAACAGGAACTACAATTAACTTTTGAGGATGAAGAATGGGACAAGATAATCCGACGCATAAATTTTTCCTCAATCTGTGCTAGACACAACCTTATTCAGCTTAAGCTGGTTCATAGAGTATACTGGACAAAGGTTAGACTTTCTAAGATTAACCCAAATATAGATAATCTTTGTGACCGATGTTCTCAAGCTCCTGCCACGTTATTACATATGTTCTGGCTCTGCCCTGCTCTGAAACCTTTCTGGCATTCTATATTTGACTGCTTCTCCTTTATATTGGAATCGAAAATTGAACCTTGTCCCTTGATTGCAACGTTTGGTGTATCACCTAAAGACTCTAATGTTCCAGCTGTTTACTCTGATGTCTTTGCTTTTTGTGCTCTTTTAGCTAGACGTCTTATTCTGATGCAGTGGAAAAGCTCCACTCCACCTTCATTTATCTATTTGGAAAAAATTAGACACACTCTTAAAGGTAAAACACGTAAATTCACTCATATCTGGGCCCCCTTTTTTTCTTTTTTCTCAGAGTTCAGGCAATCTGATGTCCCAGGTGGATCACAGTAATTTTGTTTATTTAATTATTTTAGTTATTATTTTATTTATTTATTTTACCATTTTAAAATTTATTTTGTATTTATTTATTTATTTCCCCCCCTTCTTCTATAGTAACGTTTTGTTATGAATGTGGGCGATAAGTGACAGGGTGGGTGAGGGCTGGTGTGGGTGGGTGAGAGATAGTGGGTGGGATAGGTGGTTAATGGGAAAAAGAAAAAAAGTACTGTAATCAATCTCTGCCCTGTATTGTTTTTCTATCCTGTCAACCCAATAAAGAGAATGATTAAAAAAAAAAGAATTAACAAACTGGCAACTCTCTCTCTATTTAGCAACCTGGTAATGGGAGCACAGCTGATGGTGTGAATCAGTGCTGTAGGCTCCCTTTCTTTTCCTAATCCATCACCCTGACCACACTTAGACACCTCCATTAAAAAGCAGACAGATGCTTTTAGGCAAAGAATTACATCAGTAGTCAGAAGTGCTCTAGCTGCAGGTCCTCACACCCAAACAATTTCTTCATATTCACATAATACAGGAAACATGCAGAGAAAAACTAAGAATATTTGGTCTCCTTTTTAGGAATTCTCTCAGGAAATTGGCACTCTTTTCTGTCACCCAGAATCTCATTATCAAATAATTTTCAAGGTACACAATTAAAATTTCTGGATGAAGATTTTCCAAGAGTGAATCCGATCTTATGCGCAAAGGACTGGTGTGGGTGCAGATTTTCAATCCACACAAGAAAGGCACACCAGATTCCATTCGTTTAATCAGTCAGTCTCAGTCATTAAACAACTGACCATGTGTGCTCCTGCTTTACTACTATGAAAACCTGCAGCCACACTGGCTGCTTGCAGATAAGACTGGACACACTTGTTATAGGCTATTTCATTCTCAAAATCCAACAAAATTTCAGGTTTATAGATGCTTACAGATTTATATATTCTATCGACAATGTTCCAATAAAAAACAAAACCTCACAAAAGGTGAGAGGTCACTGAGATGCAGCATCAGAAGAAGAGAGAGAAATATTTTCATGTAAAAAATGTCCCAAAATGTCACAGATATTTTATATATTGTTATCTACCTTACAATGAACATTTAAAGAAGCATTACATAGGCAAACGTGCATTTGGCAAGTCTAGTATGTTAGAAACAAACGTGTCCAGATGAATAAAGATGTGCAACTAGAGTATCTGCAAAAATCACCAACTTTGCTCAAAGTAATAAAAAAAAAAAAAACAAATAAAACAAAGCAAAAACACTGATGTCAGCACAATAGTCACACATGTATAGTATCACACATGTATAAAACACCTCCTTGTATCTACACTCACTAACCATTTTATCAGCTCCACTTACTATATAGGAGCACTGTGAAGTTCTAACATTTGAGACTGTAGTCCATCTGTTTCTCTGTATACTTTGCTAGCTCCCTTTTACCCCGTTAATTAGGACCCCCACAGGACCACCACAGAGCAGGTATTATTTGGGTGGTGCATCATTCTCAGCACTGCAGTGTGTTGTGTTGGTATGAGTGGGTCAGACAGTGCTGCAGGAATTTTTAAACACCTCAGTGTCACTGCTGGACAGAGAATAGTTCACCAACCAAAATATTCAGCCAACAGTGTCCTGATGAAGGATTAGAGGATGACATAAATGTGTTAGCAACAGTTGAGCTACTATGTCTGACTACAAGGTGGACCAACAAGGAGGGACTGTCTAAGAGTGTGAGAGAGTGGACAGTGAGTGAACACAACATTTAAAACATCCAGCAACACTGGTGTTTCTTTCACTGCTTGGTAAACATGGCTGAACATACTTACTGCTGCTGGCAGACATCATGCCTGTACAAACAGCCACCTATTGTACAGTGTACATCTTAGGACATCCTCACACTACACTGCCAGGTTTCAGACATCAGACAAGACATCTTTAGGTCTTCGGAAAAACACCGATGCCTCATACAATCAGGCTAAGTGGCACCACAGCATGGTATGGTAAAGTTTGTTAGATTAATTACAGTTTTGTGGCCAAATTAAAACCTCAATATTTACTGAACTGTGTGATTAGGGACCACTTTGTTTGCTCTGAGTTAGGCACAATCTCAAAACTGCCAGAAGAAAAAGTGCCGCTTTTTTTTTTTTTTTAAACCATCACCACAAGCAGCAGTATCTCAGTAAGACCTGCTGATGCTTCTGAACATGTCATCGCATAGTCTCTCAACACTTCACGCTCCCAAATTCTTAAATGATTGGGGGAACCAAGGGAACAGCAAAGCATGAGGCTTAGTCTTTGTCAAATGAAAAAATTTTATTTATGTTTTACACAACGTCCCAACTTCGTTGGAATTGGGGTTGTACAATTAACATGACATGACACTCTTTAGACATTTTACTATCATGCTACTAACAGTGTCTTGCTGTCATATATTCCTCTGACTGAATATGAGGTTCAAGGTCAGAGATAGAAAGCAACCTGTGTGATGCCCACGCGCACATCTCGGCTCACGGAGTTCGTGCCTTTCAGTAGATCCCCACTGGCATGCAGGAAGCCTGCACACCCTCGTAAGAAGCCACTGGACACCAGATTCATCACCTCTTCCAGACAGCTCCGCCTGGAGCCTGGCCTGGGGGCTGGAGGAGGAGACAAGAAACAGAAATGCAGAAAGAATGAGGATAAGCAATAAAAAAAAAAAAGGAAGTCATATTTTCATATTACACTTCATATTTTGAAGGGGGAAAAAAAAATTCCACCCAGTCACTGTAAGAAATCTAGCCTTAAAGAGTATACGCTTAGTCTGTGTGATGTGATGCTATCAGTGTATTTCTTCCATGAGGTAGTTGCATGTTTACTTTTAGGGTGCTTTCACACCTTGTTCAGACCTATTGATTGTTTTCTTTAGCTCAGTCTGTTTTGACAGGTATGAACAACTCCACTCAGGTCAACACTGAACAACTGAAAATTTATGTCTGGGTCCACTTCCAAGTAAACCTTGGTTCAGTTTGCTGATGGTGGGAATACACCTTTACAATGGTCTGAACCAAATCAACATTAGAGCATGTGTTCCTTTTTTTCTGACAGCACACCACAGCTCTTGACAGACATTCATATCTTTTTTGTTAGACAAGCAATAAAGTAATAACAAAGACATGTTTTATTTTAGCACATGGATTGTGGCACATACTTGTGACCAACTTTCAGCAACCTGATTAGTTTGTCAATGTAAATTTAGTCTATCATAAGAAGAGAATTTCAAGTAATGCTTATTATTGTTTGACTATGACACTCAGATGTTAAGCATCTCCAGTTTGTACTTTCAAGGTGCCAAATGTTAGAATAACAATTATTCAAAAATTGCACATGTAAAATTTAGTGTACTTTAGCCATTGCAATGTCACAAAAAGACCAACTGTGATGTGGACGTCGGCAAAGAGAAGTGCTTAAACCTTAGTGGTTTTTAAAAACAAGTATCTGATTGGTATCAGACAATATTCAAGGTTTCAATGTCAGTATCACTTTTGGAAAAGAAAAAGTGGAATCACCCCATCCCTAATCCTGGCAGTGGCCTTAAGCTCACCAATGAGACCTGGATAGGTATAGTGAAGCTACAAAGAGCCAGTCTAACAGGTTGTAGGTAGAGATGCACCGATACCACTTTTTCCCCTTCTGATACTGATACCTGATCCTTCAGTATCAGCCATTAGAGTACTGATACTGATACTAACTCTATCCTAGAAGTCCTATAGAATGCACAAGTCCTGATATTTATACAATTATATGTGTAAAAAATTTATTCTGGTAAAAGCTATGTTCTGCATCACAAATAAAACACTTTTGGCTTGGCTAGATGGCATTTTCTTGTTGGCTTATATTTAAAACATTCTTATGTTCATTTACTGTACATATTTAGCATTTACTAGAATATAATAAACAAGGTTCTTATTACTAATTAACAATTTTATGTTAATAAACATTAAATATCTTTATTGCACAAAACAGTTGAAAACAGACCTGAACAGCATACAGATAAAACTGTGTTTACAAATCAGCACACAGCAGCTTCTGTGGCTCAAAAACGGAGCTGATTCCTGTTTCACATCCAAATTTCTCAAGTCACTTGTCTTATCTGTGCGTCTTGTTTACTTATGCTGCATCTCTGAGTGTCAATTCAGTAAACACCACCATTGTTCATGCTGTTAATATCAGCAACTCTAACTGTTCTTTCTGGCTTTGTTAAGAGCGACGGGCTGTGAGATCACGTTGCTGAGTGATGGCCAATGGAGGCGCAATGCAAGCAGAGCTAGTGGACACATAGGACCGATTAGCGGGCTGCTATGCTAATGGGTAAATTGAGACTAAAGGTCTAAATCATTATGCTGTGAGTCTGGTGGTTCCTTCTGCTCTGTCAGTAGCATTAACTCAGACCTCAGACGGCAAGCGACAACACAGAGGGAGACGAGTAATTATTGAAAGAAGCAGCTCAGCTGTTCAAGAAAGTGTGCTCTTCATGTCTAAAACTGCCGTTAATCTTCCATTAGCATTTTTACTGGCGCTTGTTTTCCCACACTGCCTATCTACTGGCTCACATGCACACATCAGAAATTGCTTTGTGGTGTTAGTAGATATCATAGATATCGGTATCGGCATCACCGATACCAATACAGTGATACCAATACAGCAGGTGTAAAAATGGTGAATAAGTTCTATGACAACTTTACATGGTTATTTGGTTTGCTAGAATATTTGCGTTTGGTTTTTTGGCTGCGTTTTTGGCTATTTGAAACATAACGAGAGAGCACTTAACATAACAAAGGCTCTGTTTGCCCAAACTATAATTGCTTGAAAATCAAAAGACAACTAGGTAAGGCGTTACTAATAAACTCAACCTACCTATGGCTTGTTTAGGCTCGAGCGAAGAGAGTAACAAGGTGCCCAGCAGTCTGGAAACAGCAATGCATACATCATAATCAGAGCCCTCAAAGGTCCTATAACAGAGCGAGGCTACATGCTCCAGCTCAGTGGACGACAGGAATACACTGTGTGCACCATTATTAGGCAAGTGAGTATTTAGACCATATTATCATTTTTAGGCATATTTTCTAACTCCAAGCTGGATAAACTTGAATGCTTAATGGATTTAAGCATAGCAGGTGATGTGTACCTGTGTAATGAGGGAGGGTGTGGCCTAAGGAGGTCAACACCCTATATCAAGGTGTGCATAATTATAAGGCAAAATGGGCCAAAAAAAGAGATTTAACTGACTCTGAAAAGTAAAAAATTACTAAGTCTCTCAGAGGGATGCAGCATTCTTGAAATTCCTAAGATATTGGGGCGTGATCACAGAACCAACAAATGTTTTGTTGCAGATTGTTGAAGAAACGTGTTGAGAAAAAAAAAGACACAAATTAACTGCCAAGGATTTGAGAAGAATATAGCGTGAAGCTACCAGGAACCCATTATCTTCCAGTTCTATCATATTCCAGAACTGCAACCTACCTGGAGTACCAAGTAGTACAAGATGTTCAGTGCTCAGAGACATCACCAGGGTAAGGAAGGCTGAAACCCGACCACCACTGAACAAGACACATAAGCTGAAGAGTCTAGACTGGTCCAAGAAATATCTGAAGAAAGATTTTTCAAAAGGTTTTATGGACTGATGAAATGAGAGTGACTCTTGACCCAGATGGATGGGCCGTGGCTGGATCAGTAACGGGCACAGAGCTCCACTTTGAGTTGAGGTGAAGGTGGGGTACTGGTGTGGGCTGGTATTATTAAAGATGAGCTGGTTGGATCTTTTCGGGTTGAAGATGGGCTCAAAATCAACTCCCAAATCTACTGCAAGCTTTTAGAAGACACTTTCTTTAAGCAGTGGTACAAGAAGAATCTGCATCTTTCAAAAAGAGAATGATTTTTATGCAGGACAATGCTCACATGCATCCAAGTACTCCTCTGCATGGCCAGCCAGTAAAGACGTTAAAGATGAAAAACTTATGACATGCCCCCTTCCTCACCTGACCTGAACCCAATTGAGAACTTGTGGGCAATTCTTAAACGGGAGATTTACAGTGAAGGAAAACCATACACCTCTCTGAACAGTGTCTGGGAGGCTGTGGTTGCTGCTGCACAAACAGTTGATCGTTAACAGATCAAGAAACTGATAGACGAAACTGGAAGGCTTATCGCTGTTACTGAAAAGAAGGGTGGCTATATTGGTCACTGATTTTTTTTTTATGTCAGAAATGTTTATTGGAAAGTTTTGAGTTGTTTGTTTATAATTCTCACTTGAACAGATGAAAATAAAAAAGTAAGATGGGAAAATGTGTTTTTCATTTAGCTGCGTAATAATTCTGCACAATAATAGTTGCCCAATAATTGTGTACATTTAGATATTCTCCTAAGAAAGCCAATACCTCAGTTTTACTTTCTTAAACATTCATGTTTGAGGTTTATTAACATTTTGGATTAACCAGGAGCACTGTATTTGGTGATTAAAAAAATAATCCTCAAAAATAAGACTTGCCTAATAATTGTGCACACAGTGTACATCTTCTCTCTGGAGCTCCAATAGGCACTGACAACACAGAGACAACATATATCGCTCTAATCCAGTTTACATGGAAAATGACAAAGAAACTGCACTCACCAGGAATACTTTAATTATTATCCATACAGTACATGAAATAGAAATGTCATGCAATGACAATATCAATGTGAACGGATGTACATATTTAAGGATACTGGAGATGACGAGCTGGTAAAATACCTTGGCGGCAGCACAGCGAACAGCCATAGAACGGTCAGTGAGGCAGGTGCGGGTGGCTTTGAAGATGTCTCTGTGACAGGGCACTGCGCTCACCCCCAAACCTTTCAGAATCTTCTCTATACATAGCATGATCTCATAGCGCCCTTGAGACTAGAAACACATATAGAAAAAATATGACTTTCTGAAATTTTTTTATCTATACACGAAGAGATTTTATTTACGTTTTATTACTTAAAACTCAGTGTGTGTTAAAAGTTATATTCCACTCCCTCTTGTTCTAGATACTTTCAACAAATGTTGGGGATCAGGTTTTGCATAACACTACATCATTTTAAATTTTAAATAATTTAATTTTGACCACTTATTTTTTGCATCATCAAATGGTTAAGATATAAACTGAGTTTGATGTGAAATAGGAAATCTGATAGGAAACAGATGTTCAAAGTATTTAATGCTTCTCTCACAGAAAGCTATAAATACGCTGCCTGTGACACTGCTTCACAATAGTTTGGGCCTGTGATTTCATAGCGAACAGACACATGCAGCATGTTGAAAGGCAAAAGGTACCTAGAGCAAACTTACAGTGGTAAAATTGCTGTTTTACTATTATTAACATTATAAATAAAATCTCAGAAAAGGCATACCTGTGGCAACTCAAAGTCCTTAATAGACAGGTGACTTAAAAGTAACTGAAAAAAGCCATGAGTATTAATTTAAAGTTATATCTGGCAATGACATAAAAAAGACAGCTACCAAAAGCAGCTTAATAAAGTTTTTATTAAAAGAAAGAGTTGATAAGTTTCTCTACAATCCATTTCGCAACAAAACGCACTCTAAATGACTGTGGTTTCAACTTTTATGCAGAACTTCTACGCATAAGTATTTAATGCCATTCACTTTAGGGCTGAAACAAATCTGCAAACTGTCCCAGGCACTATAACTGGAACCTTTTATATTCTTACCTCTGCTCCCTTCAAGGCTTTCAGAAGATTCGCCATGGTCTCTTTAAAGGAGTCGATGAGCAGGCGGCCCAACTATTCATACATTGCACCCAGTCAGGCCACAGCCGCCCTGCAAGCATGAATAGGTTTCATTTGTTAATGCTACTGAATTAAATAGGTGTCATTAAGATGATGTTTACATCCAGGAAGCCCTTGTGGTTGAATGCTAATATAGCTACAGTAACCAGCTTTTAATCCTGAGCAATGTTTCATGATTCACTGCTTTAAATACAGTACGTCCTCTTGTCTGTTCTTCTACTCTGAAATTCATGTGAGGCGCAATGGTGACCAATTATAGAATAAGACACACAGATGACAACAAATCAGGGCAAGGCAGTGAAAGTGTCACAGAAACCCATTTTCAGTGCAGGCCAGATGTGTGGGAGAATGCCTGAGAGAGTTTGTGTGTGTGTGCATATGGGATAATGAGGACTGGGTGGGAAGAGGCGACAGATTGTACTTACAGTCGAGAGGGCAGGAAGCTGGGTGAGTCGTCCTTGCTGTGGATGATGTCATTGCAATGGTCCACAGTGAGGCTGGAGGTGAAGGAGTCACCTACCCGGTAGAGCAGAGCCAACAACCAGCGTGTGGAGGGGCCTGGAGAGCCCATCAGAATGGTCGTCAGCTGCTCCACCAGCCGCTTCTGATTCTGCTTCACATCTGCCTTACACCCACACACACAAACACAACGCTGTTACTGAAGAGTAGAGCTTAACTGATAAATCAGCGAGCGGATATCACCGGAATGCCTGGAAACAAATAGCTTTGGCCCGGTCCCACCCGCACGCATCCATCCAATATTTGAGAGTCTAATCACAAATACATTATTCTGTACTGAAATAACATGGGTCATGGTCATCTGGGTCACTGTGAAGTAACTTTACCATACACCATTTATTTACACTAAACACAAAACAAGAATGGTTATTTTTGGCATTTTGGTTGGCTAGGGTGGCCATCAGGCTGAAGACTCCACTATCCATGTAAGCTACAGAGTCAGTTCAAAGCACTAGAACTAACATGTTCTTAAAGACGCACTCCTATTAAAATGAAAGAATGTGCATGTTGTCCATGTGATCGCTGCTTCACAACTCTTTAGACTTCATTAATTTTAAATTTTTTATTGTTATTTTGTATTGTTTATATAAGCTCTAGTGATCATTCTACTTTATTTAACCTATTAATTAATTTGTGGAATTTCTCTTCATGCATTCTTCATCCCACTCCTGCTTGCAGTGGGCTGGTTGGCTGGTTATCTGCCCGCTCCTGCACATGAAACTGAAAATTAGTTCTGTGGGTCCAGCATGAATCATGAGAAAGTGCAGACCTCTACCTTACAGAAGCTTACAACACTTTTTACTGTTAAATTAGATTATCCACAAGGCTATTTACTGCTATTTGATCAGTGGAAAGTTAATGAGTGGTTAAACTATAGAGTTTAACTTATTCTGCATAAATGGAAATATATATTAAATATTCTATTAAATATACATATCAGCTTTTTTTTAAATCCTCAAATGTCAAAATCGCTATCGGTCTTAAAAATTCTGTATTGGTCAGGCTCTACTGAGGAGACTGCAAAATAAATGTCTATTACTGTGTTGTGGTTGTTTTAAAGTAAATTCTTAAGTATGTGTCATACATTTACCCATGTGCACCATTTGTATCATCCCACTGATTGTGACAAACAGAAATTTAAATGCATTTCCTTGTATATAGAAAAGAACAGAAAACCTGTGTTGGAATTT
Source organism: Pygocentrus nattereri (assembly GCF_015220715.1). Taxonomy (NCBI): domain Eukaryota; kingdom Metazoa; phylum Chordata; class Actinopteri; order Characiformes; family Serrasalmidae; genus Pygocentrus; species Pygocentrus nattereri. Next base: position 15,021,960 of record NC_051220.1, read on the forward strand.
ACTTGTAATTGTTGTCACTGGGTTGTTGCTGAAGTCAGTGAATAAACAAATGCAACTGTACAACAGAATCTGAATCTACAACCATTACACTCTAACACTACAGGTTTTAAGATGAGATATCTATGCCTATAATAAATGTATTTCAAGTCTCACATCCGTCAGGTCCTGGCCCTAATTGCATCAGACATAAAAAAGGCTAGAAATTATGTTGCAATGAAAAGGGAAATGAATATGCATTACAAAAGATATAATTCAAGTAAACTCATTCCCCATCTCAAACAAACAAATAAACACACACACACACACACACACACACACACACACACACACAGCCAAATTGAGAGACAACTGTCTTCGTGATGAGCAGAAGGTCCTGAAGCAAAAAGAAGCTTGAAGAAAGAGAAAAACAGACAACAAAACAGGCTGTTCTCTCTCGTCTCTGGGTGTTTGAGGGAGACCGAGAGACTCTGCAACTCTGTCTAACAGCAAGCTCATTGTTCAGGCAAGCCTGATTGTCTATTCACCCTGTCTGCAACAGGGAGCAGCTTCTTCAGAAAATGTAGCCACTCAAAGACAAACTCAGCCCTCTGGTGCTCTCCCAGGCGGCTACAGGCATCCTCATTCAGCAGCAGACTGTGGCCCTGCTCTGTCCTCCTTCCCTGTACAGCTCACCAACTGACCTCAGACCTGCTGAGTCAAAGCTTCTGGCCCTCAGTGCATCCCTGTAAGAGACCCATAGATACATAGATCTTGATTTAGATGAAACCATGATCAGAACAGACCAGTATTTCTGCCATAAATGGTTTTCTCTGTAAACATCAGGGAGTTGAGCTGTCAAAGACACTGCCTAGGGCATAAAGCTGCAGTCATACTCATGGGTCTAAAATCCTCTTGATCTCTGGTTTCACATACAAAGCAAAACCCTGACCCACCTCTGAAAGCATGAAGTACAGTCTGTAAGGGGACCTAAAACATTGGCCGTCTGAGCAATCAAAATGTAAACTTATCTGATGCAGCTATGAATAATGCAGTCTGCCGAGCTCACTACCACAGCTTCAGCACTACTGTATTAGCGCTAGCTAACACACGAAACCCACTGGGAAGGACTGAATGAAAGAAAACAACCCTCTACAAACGCCAGGATTACAGCAGCATTACAGGCAGTCAAGAGAAAAGAAAGATCTCTAGTTAGCTGCCCGGGACTGTAAAGACACTGGTGTGTTAGTTAACTAGCCAACTTAAGTTACTACACTCTTTCACCAACCAGTTCAACCAAGAATTCGTCTGTCTGGAGAATTTTATAACATTAACAAGCTACACTAGTAAGTTAAAAGTTAAAGCATAACCTATTTACGCCACGTATGAACCAGCAAACGAAGGAAAATTTTCAAATTTAGTAAGAACAGTTCGTGTTTTCATGCAAGTGTCTAACACTATGGCTGCGTCCTCAGACGCCCACATAGCAGCGAGCTAGCACGCTAAGAAAAAAATTGCTTTTATCTAACGAAAATTCATACATACCAGTGGAAGATTACAGTAAATAAGCCAGCTAAACAAGTTTGTTTACATATTAAGTCAGTTGCGATTAGCACTGACCATACATTCAACACCCGCTGTGCTGCGTCAAGAGAGCTGAGAAAGCGAGCAGAGAAAGCGAGCAGAGAAAGCCTCTCGCTCCCAGCATGACCGCCAGGGGGAAATCTGCCGGAGAGGATTCATTCCTCGAGCTGTGCGTGACGGGAATCCTCTGGAATCCCCCAAACCTCATCGTCTTCTGAGAAAAGTCTCAGGGCGAATAAATGTGCGACTTTTTTTGTAACAGAGCAGGACTTCATTTTCTTTTTTATTCCAACTTCAGCCCATTCTCATACAGTTTGTACAATATAAAAACTATCGTTTAACTGTTCCAGTGCTGGAACAAAGACTGCAACATTTTGTGTCAGCAGTGACAATAAACTGAATAAAAAGATAAATATGGTTAACAAGTACAAAAGAAGATCGAGAGAGTCGCTCAGAACAGAGACACCACCAGTGGGTGGTTCAAAATTAATAAACAGGTAACAGTTAGGAGGAAACAACGAGGCAGACAGTGAGTCCGGAGACAGGAGTGGATGTAATGACGTTTCTTTCTCTTACATGATGAGTAATCAAATGATGGGTGAGATGCAGCTGGATCATAAGACACAGAGCTACTAGGTAAGGAATCCCACACACTGGAAAACTGGTCATGTGAGACTTTGCTTAACACTATAAATTAGGATATGTCCAATTGTTAGTTCATATGAATTCGTATTTCCTTCATAAATGAGCACTCTGCCAAACATTCTCCTCACTTGAGCAATTTATAACTTGCTGGAGGAGACTTATTGCAGATTCATCCATGTGCAGTATTTCATTAATGTACTGTACACTTTTTATAACTTGCTAGAGATTTGTAGCTTGCTTCATTCATATGCAGCATTACTCCTAATGTATTGTACACTTTTACATAGTTTTATAAGAGGCAGTAAGTGTGCAGATGGCAGAATTTTTTTATATTGAGCACAAAAAAAACATGGTAGGCAGTCTGTTGTAGCCATGGTCATCACTGTCTTAAATTATGACAGACCTATTCAAAAGGCCTTTCAACTGATGGAGCTTCACCTCTCATCACCTACATTTTCCATGCAGAACATCGTTGGAAAGTGAGGTCAAATCTACTAAAGTTCTGGGCAAAGATGTGTAACAGGTGATACAAAGTTTAAGTTTATGCTATACAAGAACTTTAATCTGTTTTCTCATCATGGCAGAAAAATACCATGTGTATGCAGACTTCAACAGTAGCAACACAAACTAATGCACATATTTCCTAAAGGCAAATGAACTAAAACTGTTGTGGCACTTTCCCCATTTCAGTTGCAATTATGTCATATATTCTGATGTGTATATTCTATGTGCTGCCATTCACAGCCAAGACACCCTCATAGGTTTAGCAGTGTCATCAGGAAACAACTATACACATCGTTCACGACAGAGGTGTCGGTGGTTGACCTGCTAGAAGAAGATTAGTAGTTTTTTAGGATGCACTGCTTGAAATAGAAGGAAACTCAAGCTCAGATATTGGCTTTACAAAGAACAGGCAGAGAGAATTAATGGATGTGTACACTCATGGTCAGGAGGAACACTTCTTTGATTTCTCAAGAGGGACAAAGATACAGCACAGTATTGGTCAGTGATTAAACTGCAGCATGTCTACAGCTTACAAATTAAACATTCGACAACATGAAATCTACAACCCCAATTCCAATGAAGTTGGGACGTTGTGTAAAATAGAAATAAAAACAAAATCAGTCGCTCAAACGTCCGGGATCATAGTGCGCCACACCCCGCGACCCTGATGGAGAAGCGGCTTAGAAAATTGATGGATGGATGGATAATGCACCACACATTTTCAGTGGGAGACAGGTCTGGACTGCAGGCAGGCCAGTCTAGTACCCACAGCCTTTTACTACGAAGCCACACTGTTTTAACACGTGCAGAATGTGGCTTGGCATTTCAATTGTGCTGGAGCTTTTACATTTACTGGTGTTACTTTTTTTTCCATGAAATTCCAAATTTACAGCACATTCTTATTTCTTAGATTGGAGAAGGTCTTGAAATCTGATTGAGAAATCTGATAAAGAGCTGGATTTCAGCTCAGTAATCAGATTTCTTAGTGCATGTAAACTCTTACTCTGATTTCTTTTGGATTTTTTAGTCTGTGCCTGTCCGTCATGCCATAGCAAACGTTTATAACATTTAACATGGCAGATAAACTGGACTGCAGAGGTGATGAAGTTTATGCTCTGATCTTTAAAAGACGGCAGTGGGACTGGTGTCCAGCTTGTCTTGCTGAAATAAGCAGGGACGTCCCTGAAAAAGACGCTGCTTGGCTGGCAGCATATGTTGCTCCAAAACCTGTATGTAACTTTCAGCATTAATGGGGCCTTCACAGATGTGCAAGTTACCCATGCCATGGGCACTAACACACCCCCATACCATCAGAGATGCTGGCTTTTGAACTTTGCGCTGATAACAATCCAGACTGTCCTTTTCCTCTTTGGCCCGGTGGACACAACATCCATGATTTCCAAAAATAATTTGAAATGTGGACTCATCAGACCACAGGACACTTTTCCACTTTGTGTCAGTCCATCTCAGATGAGCTCAGGCCCAGAGAAGCAGGCAGCGTTTCTGGGTGGTGTTGATATATGGCTTTCGCTTTGTATGGCAGAGTTTTAACTTGCATGTAGATGGAGCAACGAACTGTGTTTGCTGATAATGGTTTTCTGAAGTGTTCTTGAGCCCATGTGGTAATATCCGTTACAGAATGATGTCAATTTTTATACAGTGCCGCCTTAGGGATCGAAGGTCATGGGCATTCAATGTTGGTTTTCTGATTTGCCACTTACTTGCAGAGATTTCTCCAGATTCTCTGAATCTTTTGATGATATTATGGACTATAGATGATGAAATGCACATTGAGAAACATTGTTCTTAAACTGTTGGACTATTTGCTCACACAGTTGTTCACAAAGTGGTGAACCTCGCCCCATCCTTGTTGTGAATGACTGAGCCTTTCAGGGATGCTCCCTTTATACCCAATCATGACACTCAGCTGTTTCCAGTTAACCTGTTCACCTGTGGAATGTTCCAAAGAGGTGTTTTTTGAGCATTCCTCAACTTTCCAGTCTTTTGTATTCGTATTCTGTTTTTATTTATGTTTTACACAATGTCCCAACTTCATTGGAATTGGGGTTGTATGTGTGATGGCAAGTATATTCAGTATGTGCTCTGAAGTTCAATGGTAGGCCACCTAATCCCCATTTTTTTGGTATTATTGAGTCACTGGAAGTGTTCAGAAACCTAAATGAAATGTAATCCTGTTTAGTGGACACTGAAGAGCAAACTGTAGGTACTTCTTGATTAACTGCTTACAGTTTCCATGCCAGAACATTGTAATGTAATTTGTCTATGCAGTACCAAAGTAGCCTGGTTAGTTTCAGTACTTCCTGAGCAAGTTGTTATTAAGTGTAGGTTGTAACCCAAATACACTGCTCAAAAAAATAAAGGGAACACTCAAATAACATCCTAGATCTGAATGAATGAAATATTCTCATTGAATACTTTGTTCTGTACAAAGTTGAATGTGCTGACAACAAAATCACACAAAAATCAATGGAAATCAAATTTATTAACCGATGGAGGCCTGGATTTGGAGTCACACACAAAATTAAAGTGGAAAAACACACTACAGGCTGATCCAACTTTGATGTGATGTCCTTAAAACAAGTAAAAATGAGGCTAAGTATTATGTGTGTGGCCTCGACGTGCCTGTATGACCTCCCTATAACGCCTGGGCATGCTCCTGATGAGGTGGCGGATGGTCTCCTGAGGGATCTCCTTCCAGACCTGGACTAAAGCATCCACCAACTCCTGGACAGTCTGGGGTGCAACGTGGCGTTGGTGGATGGAGCGAGACATGAGGTCCCAGATGTGCTCAATCGGATTCAGGTCTGGGGAACGGGCGGGCCAGCCCATAGCTTCAATACCTTCATCTTGCAGGAACTGCTGACACACTCCAGCCACATGAGGTCTAGCATTGTCCTGCATTAGGAGGAACCCAAGGCCAACCGCACCAGCATATGGTCTCACAAGGTGTCTGAGGAGCTCATCTCAGTACTAATAGCAGTCAGGCTACCTCTGGTGAGCAGATGGAGGGCTGTGCAGCCCTCCAAAGAAATGCCACCCCCACACCATTACTGACCCACTGCCAAACCGGTCATGCTGAAGGACGTTGCAGGCAGCAGATCGCTCTCCACAACGTCTCCAGACTCGGTCACATCTCTCACATGTGCTCAGTGTGAACCTGCTTTCATCTGTGAAGAGCACAGGGCCCCAGTGGCGAATTTGCCAATCCTGGTGTTCTCTGGCAAATGCCAAGCGTCCTGCACAGTGTTGGGCTGTGAGCACAACCCCCATCTGTGGACGTCGGGCCCTCATACCATCCTCATGGAGTCGGTTTCTAACCATTTGTGCAGACACATGCACATTTGTGGCCTGCTGGAGGTCATTTTGCAGGGCTCTGGCAGTGCTCCTCCTGTTCCTCCTTGCACAAAGGTGGAGATAGTGGTCCCGTTGCTGGGTTGTTGCCCTCCTGTGGCCTCCTTCACGTCTCCTGGTGTACTGGCCTGTCTCCTGGCAGCGCCTCCAGCCTCTGGATACTACGCTGACAGACACAGCAAACTTCTTGCTACAGCTCACATTGATGTGCCATCCTGGATGAGCTGCACCACCTGAGCCACTTGTGTGGGTTGTAGAGTCCGTCTCATGCTACCACGAGTGTGAAAGCACGACCAACATTCAAAAGTGACCAAAACATCAGCCAGAAAGCATAGGTACTGAGAAGTGGTCTGTGGTCCCCACCTGCAGAACCACTCCTTTATTGAGTGTGTCTTGCTAATTGCCAATAATTTCCACCTGTTGTCTATTCCATTTGCACAACAGCATGTGAAATTGATAGTCAATCAGTGTTGCTTCCTAAGTGGACTGTTTGATTTCACAGAAGTTTGATTTACTTGGAGTTATATTGTGTTTTTTAAGTGTTCCCTTAATTTTTTTGAGCAGTGTACATTTTCAACTTCATGTTAAAAGAAGCAACAACACTAAGTAAACCTGAAAAATGGCTTAAACACCAAGGTTTCCAAGGTTTGGCAGAGCCTGTCCAAGAGCCCATGTCCTCAGGCTAGAAAACAGGGACTGGACCTGATGGAATAAGACGTAGATCCTTAGCCCTGAGGCCTAGGTACTGGGAAAATGTGCTTATGCTGGAGTGCTGGACCCTGGGGCCTGCCCTAAGGCTCAGTGTCTCTAGGCTCTAATTTTGACTAGCAACCACTATTTGTCTCTGTAATTTAGTTTGTTTCCATTTGGCCAGTCATGTTTTTTGGTACTTTTCTCCTTAAGGTCATTTATTATTTTGTTACTTTTACAGTGTCAAAGCCAATTAATAAAACAGTCAAAAGTTGTAACCTATATGAACATTTTACCTAAACATTTCTTTGTATTTGTTTGCTACAAATGATAAAACATTGAGGGAAAAAAACAGTGACAATTTGTTTACAGTTTAAATTTTTCATTTATTTAATTTTTATTAAATTTATTCACAATACCTCTCCATGGATCACCACCTTATCGTGGTGGAGAGGTTTGTGTGCTTGAAGGACCCTAGGAGCTATGTTGTCTGGAGCAAAAGCTTCTGGTAGGGTCTCCCATGGCAAACTGGTCCTAGGTGACAGGCCAGACAAAGTGTGATCCATAACCACCCCTATGAGGACAACAAAGCAGGACGTGTGTACCCTGCCCGGATCAGGGTTACCGGGGCCCCACCCTGGAGCCAGGCCTGGGGGAGGGGCTCGCCAGTGAGCGTCTGGTGGCCGGGCATTCACTCATGGTGCCCGGCCGGGCCCAGCCCGAAGGAGCTACATGAGTCCCCCCTCCCATCGACCCACCACCGATGGGAGGGGCAGTAGTAGGGGTGCGGTGCATTGTGGATCGGGCAGTGCCTGAAGGCATGGGCCTTGGCGTTCTGATCCTCGGTTGCTGAAACTGGCTTTTGGAACATGGAACGTTACCTCACTGGCGGGGAAGGAGCCTGATTGGTGCGCGAGGTTGAGAGATACCGGCTAGATATAGTCGGGCTCACCTCAACACACAGCTTGGGCTCTGGGTCCAATCTCCTTGAGAGGGGCTGGCCTTTTTTCTTTTCTGGAGTTGCCCATGGTGAGAGGCGTCGGGCAGGTGTGGGCTTTCTCATAGCCCCTCGACTCGGCGCCTGTATGTTGGGGTTTTCCCCGGTGGACGAGAGGGTAGCTTCCCTACGCCTTCGGGTTGGGGAACGGGTCCTGACTGTTGTCTGTGCTTATGCACCAAACAGCAGTTCAGAATACCCAGCCTTCATAGAGTCCTTGGAAGGGGTGCTTGAAAGTGCTCCTCCTGGAGACTCTATTGTCCTACTGGGGGACTTCAACGCTCACGTGGGCAATGACAGTGAGACCTGGAGGGGTGTGATTGGGAGGAATGGCCTCTCTGATCTGAACCCGAGTGGTGTTCAATTTTTGGACTTCTGTGCAAACCACAGTTTGTCCATAACGAACACCATGTTTGAACACAAGGATGTCCATAAGTGCACATGGCACCAGGACACCCTAGGCCGCAGTTCAATGATTGACTTTGTAGTCGTGTCAGCGGACTTGCGGCCATGTGTACTGGACACTCGGGTAAAGAGAGGAGCTGAGCTGTCAACTGATCACCACCTGGTGGTGAGTTGGATCAGGTGGTGGGGGAAGATGCCAGTCAGACCAGGCAAACCAAACGTATAGTGAGGGTTTGCTGGGAACGTCTGGCAGAAGAACCTGTCAGATTGATCTTCAACTCACACCTCCGTCAGAACTTTGACCAGATATCGGGGGAGGTGGGGGACATTGACTCAGAATGGGCCATGTTCCGCTCCTCCATTGTTGAAGCGGCTGACTGTAGCTGTGGTCGCAAGGTAGTTGGTGCCTGTCGGGGCGGTAATCCTCGAACCCGGTGGTGGACACCCCAGGTGAGAGATGCCGTCAAGCTGAAGAAGGAGTCCTACCGGACATGGTTGGCCTGTAGGACACCAGAGGCAGCTGGCAGGTATCGACAGGCCAAGCGATCTGCGGCTTCAGTCGTTGCCAAGGCAAAAACCCGGGTGTGGGAAGAGTTCGGTGAGGCCTTGGAAAGTGAATTTAAGTCGGCTCCGAAAAGATTCTGGCAAACCGTCAGGCGACTCAGAAGGGGAAAGCAGTGTGCCACTAGCACTGTATATAGTGGAGATGGTGTGCTGCTGACTTCGACTGAAGACGTCATTGGGCGGTGGAAGGAATACTTTGAGGACCTTCTCAATCCCACCAACACGTTCTCCAGTGCGGAGGCAGAGTCTGGGGACACGGGAATAGGCTTCTCCATTACTGAGGCCGAAGTTGCTAAGGTAGTTAAAAAGCTCCTTGGCGGCAGGGCTGCAGGGGTGGCTGACACGCCTTTTCAACATTGCGTGGACATCGGGGGTGGTGCCACTTGATTGGCAGACTGGGGTGGTGGTGCCTCTTTTTAAAAAGGGGGACCGGAGGGTGTGTTCCAACTACAGGGGAATCACACTCCTCAGCCTCCCTGGTAAGGTCTATGCAAGGGTACTGGAGAAGAGAGTCCGGCTTATAGTCGAACCTCGGATTCAGGAGGAGCAGTGCGGGTTCCGCCCTGGTCGTGGAACACTGGACCAACTCTTTACCCTCTCCAGGATTCTGGAGGGTTCATGGGAGTTTGCCCAACCAGTCCACATGTGCTTTGTGGATTTAGAGAAGGCATTCGACTGTGTTCCCCGGGGTATTCTGTGGGAGGTGCTTCGGGAGTACGGGGTACATGGCTCTTTGCTACGAGCCATTCAGGCCCTGTACAAACAAAGCAGGAGTTTGGTTCGCATGGCCGGCAGTAAGTCAGACTTTTTCCCAGTGAGAGTTGGACTCCGTCAGGGCTGCCCTTTGTCAATGATTCTATTCATAATTTTTATGGATAGAATTTCTAGGCGCAGTCAGGGGATGGAGGGTGTCCGGTTTGGTGACCTCAGGGTCACATCGCTGCTGTTTGCAGATGATGTGGTCCTATTGGGGACATCAGGCCGTGAACTTCAGCTTTCACTGGATCGGTTTGCAGCCGAGTGTGAAGCGGCCGGGATGAGGATCAGTACCTCCAAATCCGAGGCCATGGTTCTCACGCGGGAAAGGGTGGAGAGCCCTCTCTGGGTCGGGGATGAGCTCTTGCCTCAAGTGGAGGAGTTTAAGTATCTCGGGGTCTTGTTCACGAGTGATGGTACAAGGGAGCGGGAGGTTGACAGGCGGATTGGTGCTGGGTCAGCAGTGATGCGGGCTCTTTACTGGTCTGTTGTGGTAAAGAAAGAGCTGAGCCATAAGGCAAGGCTCTCGATTTACTGGTCGATCTACGTTCCCACCCTCACCTATGATCATGAGCTTTGGGTAATGACCGAAAGAACGAGATCGCGAATACAAGCGGCTGAAATGAGTTTCCTCCGCAGGGTGGCTGGACTCTCCCTTAGAGATAGGGTGAGAAGTTCGGTCATCCGGGAGGGACTCGGAGTAGAGCCGCTGCTTCTTCACGTCGAGATGAGCCAGTTGAGGTGGTTCGGGCATCTTGTTAGGATGCCTCCTGGACGCCTCCCTTGGGAGGTGTCACAGGCAAGTCCACCGGGGAGGAGACCCCGGGGAAGACCCAGGACACGCTGGCGTGACTATATCGCCCAGCTGGCCTGGGAGCGCCTCGGAATCCCTCCCAGGGAGCTAGTGGAAGTGGCTGGGGAAAGGGAGGTCTGGGCTTCATTGCTCAGGATGCTGCCCCCGCGACCCGAACCCCGGAGAAGCGGAAGATGATGGATGGATGGATGGATGGATTATTCACAATAAAGTTCAAATCTTTATGAACTCAAGTTTGAAATGTAGTCTAAAATTAAATTTAGTCTTAGTATGTGACTTGTCACGTAAACAATATTACTTTCTTAGTAAAAGACATAATCCTATAAAGGGATCAAGAACATTAAGTAAATATTACTCTAATGCGCACTAACACAGCGGCAATGGTGACACGGTTCCTTTTTACCCACCAGTTTCATATGAAATTATATTCCTTTCGTCCTAAACTTTGTAAAGAAAACAAAGCTGTATCTTTTGCGTTTTCATTTTATTCAAGTCCTTCTACTCAGAAACTGCACATTTTTTCTTTATTTTTTTTAAAACAAACTTAAGCCTCTTGGTGATGTTCTCTATAGCCTATAGGAAAACATTGATTTTGACGATGATGTAGGACAGCCTACCTATTAACAGACCCCAGCATTCCTGGAGTAATTTGCAGACATTTAGGAGTTTTCACTGTTGAGGAGATGCTCGAGCTGGGGGTCTGCGAATTCTGTAGCTGGCTGAAGTCTGGCTCATCTCCATTTGTAGATCATACAGGCAACTGCGTTCATGTAGATCAGAACAAAAACAAATCAGTACAACTCATCTTGTTAGTTTTTCTTCCAGTGTACCATTTACATATTTTCCACTTTCCCCTCAGCATAAACCAAGGAACTCAGCTAGTCCCAAGTAAGGGTCAAACAATATAGACTACACAGATAATATGTACAATTAATGGCTTTAAAAACAGCAGTGGGAGCAGCCGTGTGGAAGCCTGAATTTTGGCTGTACTTTTGTAGATGTTTGTAGGTATAACAGCATAACATTAAATTCCAGTAACCACATAAGTAAACACACTTGCTTAACAACTTGATGTGGTTTAAGGAAAGTATGCGTAATTTCAGCAGGCTGTTTGCATAATGCTAATTGGTGAGGCTTATCACTGTACTGGGGTAAAAAAAAAAAATGATAGAATGATAAAAATACAACTCTTCCAACACTGAAGATTAGATGTGTTTAGAGCCAGAAGAGCAGTTCAGCCATTAAGAGCAAACATCTTTTACTACTTTAGATGCAGTCTATACAGAACAGCAGAAAGAGAATCTTGATAATTAATCAAGAACCAGCATTAGCACAGCGTTAACAAAGGTGACTGAAAAAGGGAGGCTGAATATAAAACTGTCTGGCCAGAATATGCTCAGCTTGTCAAATGCTACTTATTAACACCTTGCAGTAACACAGCAACACACCTACTACTTCAGTTTCTGTTTACCATCACTCTTGTTTGTTTCTCTTCCGAGGAAGTCTAAAAATTCTAAACAGGCAGTTCCTGGAATTCACCACTAGATAATGGTACCAACATGAAGCAGCAAGAAGTGTCTTTATTAGCACAAATTGGGCAAGTTACTGTGTCTGTCTCCAGCTGTGCATCCTAATCTTTAACTTGCATGAACAGCACAGAGCTGTAGAAGCCCTACTTAATTAATTCCTTCAATGACAACTGCCTGATCTCACCTGTGATTTTAATTACGTAAACTTGCGTCTGTGCTTTAATTAGCCAGAATCAAACATGTTCTCTGACAAACAGATGTGTTTTTATGCTAGCTAATGCTAACCAGGCCCTCTCTCATAGTTTGCAGCACTGTTTAACTTTTAGCAACTGTTGACATTTATTGAATGATGTCTAGAAAATGATACACTGCATTCACATTTAGTGACCATGAAAGCCAACTATGCTCTTTGATTTTGAAGTAACGCATAAAGAAATGGCAAAAATGCATTACGAATGCTTTTAGGTCACTTACTACCCCACTCCCCCAGCCCCTCACTAGTATATGAAGAAGTTTGAAGACATTAAAACAGGCATTACTGCCTATCCTTAATGTGTGTTTGTTACACATCAGCTGTTATTCAAACCTTTTCTTGTTAAAAATCAATATAACATTTTGGAATGAAACTGAAAACCAGGAGAGCATGGTCTATTCACCTTGATTTGTTTACTGCACATTGGTGAGCCAGCAAAGACATCATCATGATCATCTTTGGGCATCTTATCCAAAAACTCCCACATCTGTTTCTTTCTCTTTAGTGTTCCAACCTTGGCAGTGATTTGAGCCGTTTCCTCTCCTGTAAACAAAGTGAGATACATTTATAACAGCATATACAATATTACACACAGGGCATTAGAAAGTCTAACAACCATGTATACTACTATGTAATTGAACATCAACAACAATGACAACAGTATTATTATTAATCAAATAATGACCTGGTTCATGTGGTTTAGGAGCCTTTTCCTTCTGTTTTCTTCTTGTTCTTGTTTGGTAAAGTTTGGTAATGTGCAGTGTACTGTTCCTGACACTCCTCAGCTGAGCGGGTGCCAACTACTAATGCAACATTTACCCAGTAGCCAATATTGTGCTTGGGTAAGGAATTTATAGCCCTGGAGAGAAAGATAAACACGCTTAGTTTCAAGCTTCTTAGATGTACAGTTCTACAGAAAAGTATTTGACTCTTCCCTATTTCTTCTGCTTTGGCATATTTGTCACATTTTAATGTATCAGATCATCAACTTACTTTTAATATTAGATCACCCAAATAAACAAAATATTTATTGAAGAACAAATTCCTGACGCTATAGGGAAAAAGTAATTGCACCCTTAGCTACTAAATCAATCAGTTCAACCAAATTGAATTTACCACTAGGTTCAATTTAACTAGCCATATCCAGGCATGACTACTGCCAGACCTGTTGAATCTAAACATCACTCAGACAGAACCTATCTGGCAATGTCAAGCAGGCTAGAAGGTCTCAAAAAGCAGCACATGATGCCACGTTCTAAAGAGATTCAAACACAGATGTGAAACCAAGTCATTAAAATCTACACGTCTGGAAAAGTTTACTAAAAGCCATTGTTAAGGCTCTGGGACTCCAGTGAACCACAGCGAGAGCCATTATTCACAAATGCAAACAACTTGGAACAGTGGTGAACCTTCTCAGGAGTGGCTAGTAAATACAGGAATGTTCAGTAAATGTAATGATCGTTTAAAATTTAATTGAATGACATGAAACATTTTAAATGTGACAAATATAGGAGAAATAGTGTGAGAGGCCAATACTTTTTCACAGCACTGAACTCCTGACCGATGAGTCTATTTATAAATTCTTTGATGTATAAAAGAATATATGTAATAGAATATATAAAATTCTGGCTGACTGAGCTTACATATAGCATACATTCTGAAACATTCCTTCATTTTAAGTGTGTGATTTCAACATGAGGGTCTGACCACTTCAGCCACTAAATCATAAATGCTTATTTCAGTTTCACTGGAAAGTGGATTCAAAAGTGGAAAGTGGCTCTGTACTGCATGGCACTCATTTTTATGCATTATGTGCATCTTCGGATAAATAAAACTTTGACAGCCTTATCTTTTCAATACAGTACTAAATGCCTGTACTGATCTATCATTATAAATATAGACAACAGCTTGAAGGCTTCTCTAATGGACATATTAGACAAAGGGAATGACATGTAACTAACCATAAAATGACTTACTCATGAAGTTCTTTCTCTGACCATTTTCCATCTGGCGCATCTTCCTCACTCTCACTGCGTTTTCTGGTTTGCCTGTTCTTTTTGTTTCCTGCTTTGCCTCTCACTGATGTCTTCTGTTTCTTACCAGAGTTAATTGGCACAGTTGGTTGAGTATCATCCACCTCCTTTGACTGCTCAGAACGTGTGCTGTCTGGTGATGTCAGTTCATTTGTGTACTTTTCAGAAGCTCCTGAAACTTTTCTCTGTCTTGTCATGGGTGGTCTCTTTTTTTTGTCTTGTCTTCCCAGTTCTGAAAGGACAGCGTCAATATCTGCATTCAAAATGTAAGAATCAAATTTCTTTGTAACTCTTCGTTTACGAGTACTTTTTTCAAAATTTCTTATTTTTTCTTGCTGTATTTGTAAGCCAGGACCCTCTGCCTCCGAAGTGGAAGGTTTGGGTGGAACCTGTTTGCATTTACGGCCTGCTTTTGGTGCTTTTTGAACATTAGGAGGAGTGAATGCATCATTTGAATCTGCGCTATTCCGGACTCTGGTACGTGTGCGAGATTTGCCATCATCAGAGTCAGAGAATGGAGCTGAGAGTAGCTCACTCTGAATTACTCTCTTGAGAGGCTTCCTTATAAGCCTGGTTTGCTGTCCGTTCTTAGAGCCTTGGAGTGAACCATCTTCGGTCGATGACTGAGTATGCAGACCAAGCACAGAACCCACCGCAGATGTTCCTGAGTCAACCTCAGCGACTTCACATTCTGAGCGAGTAGAATTTCTTCCTCTAGAATAGGACCGACCTCTCCTCAAATATATCTTGTTAGGCTGTGTCTGCTGAGTAGCGGGCTGTGTTACTGCATGGTCAGAATCAGAATCGGCATCCAAGGATCTCTCCTGTGAACCATTCTTCAAGGTTTTGTTTCCCTGAAGGGTCTTTTGACACTTAGATCGCCGTTTGACATGTCTCTTTGGTGCCAACATATCTTCTTCACTAGCATGTGCATCTGTAGGGAAGGGGAAAATGTTGTTTGACTCAATATTAAAACATTATAGAATGATGTGTGGCACTTTAAAGCATAGAGCTTATCTTCAGCTGAAGCTCTGGACTCACCTGGCTTGTCCATAGCCTTTGAAGGTTTGAATATCAATCCTTTTGAGGGCCATTTCTTTGGTTGTTCGCAAGGTGCCGAGTTGTTACTCTTTCGACTTTTTTCAGACCTGAAATGCATCATATATAATGTATTACTCAAGCAGTCATTTTGCAACAAACAAGGCTGCCAAAAACTTCATGAGAAAATGCAAAGAGAAAATAGAGACAACACAAAATTCATAATGAACATACCCTTCCCGGTCAGCCAGAAATGTATTCAAGTATTCCTTCCACATTTTCGGAAACCCAAAAAGAAACTTATTCAAAAACCACAAAGAAATAGCTGCAAAGAAAATTAGATTAAGAAAGCACTGAGTTATAGAATAAATTCAGCCTTAATACAGCTTAATATAGCAGTTGCACTTACAGGAGTTCTGGTAATGTTTCCAATAAGAACATAGGTACTGCCAGATTCCGTTTTAAACACACTTTACTCGAAACTCGTTCAGTAATGCAGCTACTTTGCCAAGGTATCTTGTTGTCTCTATGTAGAAAATATGGAAACAAAGTCTAAGGAAAATATAGCTGACACAATTTTACCTTTACAGATTCATTTGCAATTAAGTAGAAACAACTACTTAAAGTCTATAAATTTCATACACAAACATAAGCATGCACTTTCTCATTTTCAGGACCTTATTTGCTTAGGATGAGATGCATGACAGAATATCTTCTACAAGATTAATGAATTTAGCGAACACCATCAACAACAACAACAATTGTGCACTGTGATGAAACGAGTAGGAACTACATAACAATTATAATTACTGCATTTCATAAAATGCTTATTTTCATATTTTGAGCAATACATCACAACCAGAGCCATCTTTGACTGCCACGTTTGTCTTGGATTAAAAACCAATTAACTGGATTAGATGTCATCCAAATGCCAATCAAAGAAGAGGTTGATGCTCATTACTCACTTCAGTGTTCCTTGCATCTTGACCTTTATCCATTTCTTCTGTTTTGTTCTGTTGTTTGGACTTCAAGATTGCAGCTTGCTTTCGAGGTATCAGGATGCGAGGAGAAAGTTGTAGGAGAGAATCGTCCATTACTCTAGGAAGGGCCTGGGGGGGTCGTCCAACTTGGATACCAGCTGCATGTTTGGGTCTTTGTGGCTCCGTCTGACTGGCGTGGCACAGAACTTGGACATCCACTGTACCACTTTCCTTCTCCTCAGTTTCATCTTCTAGATCATTTTCTAAACTTGTATCACCAAATACACCTTGACAGCCTACAATTCAGCAAGATTAAGAAGCATGACTGATGATGATACAATTTTTCATTCTTTATTCGAAACAATAAATTCCCAACATAACTCCAAGCTGTTTAAAAGGTAAATTAGTCCCAAAATGACAAATATTGCCTTTTACACATCACCATCAATCACTGAGGATATCCAATTACAGCCCCCTATTGCCCAGGCCTACACGATATACATTATGATATTCGAAGATGATATATGTTTGAACAGAACTGGTACAGCCCGGATTAAATATACTAGACTAGTTTATAATACAAATATTTAATTCAATGCTTTAATAACCACACAGCACCATATCACATTAAACAGGCCTAAATACGCCTGTAAGAAACCAGTCAGAAGTCAGTGTTAATTACTGAAAGATTAATTATCTACAATGTGGCAACAAAATATTGCCAGCATTTCTTAGTTTACCAGAAAAATAAATTATTTTGACTAACCGGACACAAGTTTGGAGGGACATAATTAGAAATGGCTATACCAGCTATAAGAACTGCACTTGTTGCACAGTGATTATTCTAGTTCTCAAAGGTCTCCATCCTGCTTACTGTTCCAGATGTGCATACTATCAACATTCGATGGGTTTACCATCTTTGGATTTCACAGTCTCTTATTGTAATGCAACAGTGCTACACAAATCTGAGCAGCAGTTTTGAAATACATTATGTTAATGCATACATGGCTTTGCACATAGACATATTTAACCATGTGTGATTATCATATGACCTTATATAAACTGAAATCCAGCAGTTAACCAGTGATCATGGGCTAATAGAGTATCATGCTAAACAATACAGCATGCAGAGCTGAAACTAAAAACCCTTATAACATGCACACATTGCCTTGCCTCACTGTCCTTCCAGTGCTTATTTCTGGACAACAGTCATAATGACCATACACATACCTCTGTTTAGATCCCTGGAACTCCTTACGTTATTCATCTCCATCTTCTTTTGCCGTGCGTTCATGTGTGTGAATACCTCCTCAGCAGGCATCCTCTCCAGCAGAATAACTGGCTCTGATGAAAACCCAAAACAAATAAATACATATATAAATAAATACACATATGCACACATACATATTTTAAAAATAAATAAACATAAAAACACACACAGATAGAACTGACATATTAATCACAACCTGTGTGGTTATTAAAAAAGAACAATCATCAGGCTTAAAGGCTTCTCTAATGGACATATTAGACAAAGGGAATGACATGTAACTAATCATAAAATGAATCAGCATTACCTTTCCCTTCTCAATCTCCATCCACATTTATGTGGGTCTGCAGTTGGTGGCAGGTCTCCTACTTGCCAAGTCATCTTCTGGGACTTAGGAGGCGAAAGTGTGAGCACATATGTTTCTTGGTCTTCCTGGACGGTATCTTCAGCCTGTGACTGCTGCATCTTCAGGTGGAACGAGTTGTTTTTATCCATCTGTACGTTTTGTTCATCTTCCTTGTGCTCCCTGAGGTTCTGTAGCTGAACCTTTGCTTTTAGCCTAGCAAACACTTTGGCTGGTGTGTCAGTGAGCAGTTTGGGTGCAGGAACAGATGCTGCTTGGTGCTCAGAAAGTTGGTGCTCTTCCATTGTAGCATTGATGCTGCTCAGATCGCATGTAATGTGTGGACCAGACTCCACTGCACGCTGCACTGTCGAGTTCAGTACTAAGGTGGCCCGAGGTCTAGTTCTGCCAGTTGGCACAGTGATTTCTTTCATTGGGGCCACAATGTGATCATGGCCTGTCCTTGCAGACTGTGGGACAGGAACGCCATGATAAACTTCTGCTGGTGAATGATACATCTGATTGGATGTAAAGTGACCAAACCCAATCATTCAGAGTTCTATAATTCATCAGTCCTGCCAAAAGGTTGAGAACAGAAAAAGCAGAATTAAGGGGACATTTTTCAATTTAGAGGTCATGTACGGTATAGATCAGAGGTCTTCAAAATTTGCATCATGATCATGAGGGCTCGCAATCACAAATCCAATATCCGGTCCTGGATTCTATAATCAGTTAAAGTTCAACAGCTCAGTTACAGGCACAGTCTGGACAAAATGAAAATACGTATTTCACCATTGCTACATCTGTTAAGAACACGCCTACTTACCTATTCATTCTAGCTCGCTAATTCTTTATATGAATTATCCCTTTAAAAAACCGAAACCAAGCGCTGCGTAACTAATACTGGTTCGCAGGACTGATAACGTTACATTTAAGCGTCTACCTCAGGAGCTAGCAGTTAGGATTTGATTATCGTAGGGATTCGCAATGGTTTTGTAATGTATTTGCGTTATGCATGCTGGGTACTGTTGTGCAAGAATGGCGATGGAGAACAGATTCACACTGAGTTCACTTAGTCTGACCTAATCTAGCTAGAAGGAAGCTTGGAAAGTAAACACAAATAAATAACTGTAAAATTCAATCTGCCTTCAGCAATAACTTCCGTGGTATCTTGTTACCTCGAGTAATGTTAACTTAGGTTAGTCTGTAGGCCTGTCTGTATTTCATGTTTAGATTGTGCTAACAATGCTAAGGAGAAAATTAACTAGTTAACTAACTAATGTTAACTATCATATTTACAGAGAACACCCGCCACACTAAGGTCATCTGTGCTGAACAACTAGGACAAACTATACAAATGAGACATATCCACTTTAATTCAACTGTTTAAATCCTCAGATACTTTGTGCTTCTGCAAACCTTTTTGCACTAACGTAAAAGTTACTGCAATGCATTAAACGATGGAAGCCATATAGATTTAGCTACCTAACCCTAAACAGTCAATCACATTATCACAGTACAAGGAAGCAGAAAATGAACAAAAACTAACTGGAATCTTGCATATTTGCCGATTTAACGGTTGACGCCTTTAGCCACTTGGCTAACAGTAAACTTACCCCTTCAGCCTAATTCAGATTCAGATTCAGATTCCTTTATTGATCCCAGGGGGAAATTGCAGTTGTTACAGTTGCAGCCATTTATGTAAAACATACTAATAATTTAAGACAATATAAAGAATTTACTCTATGTACACAAGATCTAAGTACTTAAGAATATAGTAAGGTGGCAGTGATTGTGATAGTAATGTGAAACATCAGGTATAAAGCAATTACAATTATTTAAATTATTTAAATTAAGTTAGTGTCCCTCTGAGTTATTGCACACACAATTGTTATTATTGCACATATGTACAGTTTTGTATTGAGTTTGTGAATCACACACTGAGGGAGGAGTTATAGAGTTTGATGGCCACGGGTAAGAATGACCTCCTGTGGCGCTCTGTGGTGCATTTCGGTAGAGTGAGTCTTGAGCCTCATCACCATGTCGTAGAGTGCGTAGGAGCCATTGTTCATAATGGCCCGCAGTTTAGACAGCATCCTCCTCTCCGACACTGCCTTCAGCGAGTCCAGCTCCACACCCACAACATCGCCGGCCTTGCGGATCAATTTGTTGAGTCTGTTGGCATCTGCCACCCTCAGCCTGCTTCCCCAGCATGCAACAGCATAGAGGATAGCACTCGCCACCACAGACTCATAGAAGATCCTGAGCATAGTCTGGCAGATGTTGAAGGACCTCAGGCGCCTCAGAAAATAGAGACGACTTTGGCCCTTCCTGTAGAGGGCGTCAGTGTTCTTAGCCCAGTCCAGTTTATTGTCAATATACACACCCAGATATTTGTAATCATCCACAGTGTCCACACTGACCCCGCTGATGGACACAGGGGTCACCGATGCCTTGTCCCTCCTCAGGTCCACCACCAGTTCCTTTGTCTTTGTCACATTGAGCTGCAGATGGTTCCGCTCGCACCATGCAACAAAGTCCTTCACCGTCGCCCTGTACTCATCCTCTTCACCCATGCTGATACATCCAACTATTGCAGAGTCATCAGAAAACTTCTGAAGGTGGCAAGTCTCTTTGCAGTAACTGAAGTCCGTGGTGTAGAGGGTGAAGAGGAAGGGAGAGAGGACAGTACCTTGTGGGACTCCAGTGTTGCTGACCACTCTGTCCGACACACAGTGCTGCAGGTGTACATACTGTGGTCTGCCATTCAGGTAGTCAACAATCCAGGCCACAAGGGGGGCATCTACCTGCATCACTGTGAGCTTATCACCCAGAAGAGCAGGCAAGACGGTGTTAAATGCGCTGGAGAAGTCAAAAAACATGACCCTCACAGAGCTGGCTGGCTTATCCTGGTGAGCATAAACTCGGTTGAGCAGGTAGATGATGGCGTCTTCAACTCCCAGGCGGGGCTGATAGGCAAACTGGAGGGGATCTAGAAAAGGCTGGACTATGGGTCGGAGCTGATCCAAGACGAGCCTCTCCATGGTCTTCATGACATGAGACGTCAGTGCCACTGGCCTGTAGTCCTTGGCGTCACTGGGTCGTGGCGTCTTTGGGAAAGGAACAATGCAGGATGTCTTCCACATCATGGGGACCCTCTGGAGACTCAGGCTCAAGTTGAAGACATGTTGAAGTACTCCACAAAGTTGGGTGGCACAGGCTTTAAGCACCCTGGGTGGAACCCCATCAGGGCCTGCAGCCTTGTTTGTGTGGAGTCTCTTCAGTTGTCTTCTCACCTGGTCAGCAGTGAGACACACTGTAGAGGTGGTGGGTGGGGGAGGGATGGAGGTGTGAGATGGGCTGTCACAAGAGGGGGGCAGGCTATCAGGAGGGGGTGGGGGGATGAGTGGTATGGTCTGCTGAGGACTGGCAGCAGAGGAATCAGGCAGGGGGGTGGCAGAGCCTGCCGTGTCAAATCTGTTAAAGAACAGATTTAGCTTGTTGGCCCCATCCACACTGACCTCTACTCCTCTGTTGTTGCTAGACCTGAAGCTGGTGATGGTCCTCATTCCATTCCAGACCTCCCTCATGTTGTTCTGCTGGAGTGGAAACTCCAGCTTCCTCCTATATTTGTCCTTCGCCTCCTTGATAGCTGTCCTCAGTTCCCTCTGGACCGTTCTCACCTCCACCCTGTCTCCAGCTCTGAAGGCCCTCTTCTTCTTGTTGAGGAGAGCCTTAATGTCCTTTGTTACCCACGGCTTGTTGTTTGGGTAACATTTAACAGTCCTGGATGGCACAGTGGAGTCCACACAGAAGTTAATGTAGTCCGTGATACACTCTGCGAGCCCGTCGATGTCCTTGCTGTGCGGCTCACAGAGTGCAGACCAATCAGTGGCCTCAAAGCAATCCTGTAGTGCCTCGTGTCATGGCCGAATTTAAAGGAATGGGCAACAAAACCCTTTTTCCAATTAAAATAAATTTATATACACCTTGGGGATCAGTGAAGTCGACAGTGATCACTCGGTAGAGGATAGAGCGTACAGTCTTTATTTAAAAATACCATAAACCACACATTTTAAATAAAAAACAACTCCCATTCAGACCCTGAATATTGGTAAAAAAAAATGGGGAGGAAGCAGTCCACAGTCCATCGGGGATCCAGTCGGCGTCACCACTAGGAAAACAATAACAAAAAGACAAACAAACGAGAGATCTAATTACAGCAATCTAAAAACAGCTAAAAAACCTAAAGGTTTGTAATCTAGCCAGAAACATCTTAGGGGACGGTTTTATATATATGCACACACACACACACTCTCTCTTCCACTAGCACTGGCAAATAAAATCCATTACACCACCCAACACACCGGTACCACCCCACATTCAAATTTCACACATTAAGGGAAAAAACCTCAAAAAAAAACCCCACACTAATCAAAAAAATAAATATCAGGATTAAATTTAACCAGCAACCAGATAAATAAAACCAAATTCTCTAGGACTAACTTCTGCGCTTGTGGTTTAAAAACCAACTATACTTAAAAAGCTTCCTACAAACAAAACAAAAACTGGTGATGAGCAGAAAGATAAAAATAGTTCGCAGTTTGGGGAGAGCACACTTAACTCTGGGAAGGGTGAGCGTTCTCACCCTTCCTTCTCTCCACACGGCTTCAGATAATGCCACGAACGTCGGGTCTCTCGGGTTCCCCCCACACCTGCCTGCAACGACACGCAGATTCAAAAAGAACCAAGTCCACCTTCCCGGCCAACAGATCAAATCGGCAGTCCTTCGCTTCGCTCCACTCCCGGCCCGAGCAGCACAGTAAATTTGTCCAGTCAATAACGTCACTCTGCTCTTTCAATGTCCAGATCTAGCATGCCTTGTCCCACGTTCTTCTCTTCGCTCGCCCCCTCTGCTAGTTGAGTCTCCATCTCCCTTAAATGAGGAGGTGCAGTCGTCGAAATTAGAGCGATCACAGCTGTCGCTTGTTTTGGTCCCACTAATCACTCTCCGGGCAGTTTCGGCAAACCAAAAGTCCCCTTTAAACAGACATCGCCCCTTTTTTTTTTTTTTTTTTTTGACAATTCGCCTGTCACTCGTGACACTCGTAAGTCTCCCCAGACCATCTACTCACGGTCTGCTTGGTCACAGGCTGACTCTTCACCAGCGGCACATAACAGGAGCTGAGGTGAACCAAGTTGTGGTCTGACCTACCCAGAGGGGGAAGGGGGGAGCAGCTGTATGCGTCCTTAACATTAGCATACAGCAGGTCCAGTGTTCTTTCCTCTCTTGTGGGACAGTCCACATAATGAGTGTAGTGTGGTAGTGCCTTGGCCATAGCGACATGGTTAAAGTCACCTGATATGGTGATAAAGGCACTCGGGTGTTGTGTTTGGAGACATGCTGTTGTTGAATAAATGACGTCACTTGCCGACGTCGGGTTGGCAGAGGGGGGAATGTAGACAGTCACGAAGATGGCATGCGAATACTCGCGTGGTAAATAATATGTCTGACAGCCAACAGCTCAATGTCCGGGCAACAGGTACGTTCCTTGATGGTAATGTGACCAGGGTTACACCAGTGGTTATTGACTAACACAGCGAGCCCACCTCCTTTGCGCTTACCGCTCTCGGTGCAGCCCCGGTCGGCCCGAACAGTCTGGAAGCCATCGATGGAAACATGGTCATCCGGGATGCCTTGGTGTAGCCATGTCTCCAAAAAGCACATTAGACTACACTCCCGGTACTCCCTCTGACTCCTGGCTAATGCTGTCAGCTCGTCCATCTTATTCGCCTGCTACCTCACGTTGCCCATGATGATGGAGGGGAGACGCGGCTTATATCCTTTCTTCTCCATAAGCCTCCGCCGTCTCTCCCTCGCTTTCCCCGTGCGCTGGTTAATTCCCCCTCTGCAACCCCTGTGCGTCCGTCTCCAAAGCTCTTCGGGGATGTTCGTTGTTGTAACGGACGCTTACTACAAATTAACAAATGCAGCTGGCATAAATGTTATCTCTATACCTCTACACTGTAAAACAAGTGACTGCGAAACATCTGTTAATGTCTTAATATACCAGTGACAGAATTTCCTCCGGACTGCAGTGGCTCCACTCTCTTTAGAATTTTCCCACCACGTACTGGTGACGTCATCTCCGCTGTTGAGGAAGGAGAAACTTTTCACGATTGAGTTTTCTGAACCGATTCTTTCAAAACGTGTTTTAATGAAATGAATGTCCAACTGTAACGTGGAGCGAGGACGCGGACGCATACGCTGAGATAAGCGAGATTTATTAATCCAGGGTCATGGTCAGAACGGTCGAGGTTCATATAGCCAACACGGGACAGACATGACAATAAAGACCACGGAACCTCAAACAAGAATCAAACACTACAAAGAAAAAAGATCAGTAATCACATGGCTTAAATGCACATGGAAAATGAGGGACAGGTGGAAAACAGGTGGAGACAATTAGGGGTGGAGTCATGAAACAGGGAGCTGAACCAAAATAAACGCACATGGGCTAAACCAAAACATGAACACATGGACAGGACTGGGAGAGGCCAATCGTTACACCAACTCTATCAAAATAAGTTCTTAAAGCGCTTTGACACTGAATTTTCCAGACTTTAAATATTGTAAGCTTTAAATAAAATTCTCCTGCTCCAGTCTATATGGTCTGCACAGAGAAACTAAGGCGCAAAAACAGCCCGTTTTAAATAGAGTTTTTGAGATGTGGAAAAAACAACAAATTTACATATCCTCTTAATTAGCCTACAGCAGTTTACGGTAAAGATATAAAGAATATTTCAGCATGGACTACTTTTTGAGCGAGGCACAACACAGGATAGCCAATCAGAACAGAGGTTATTTACATATAACAGAGTTTAACAGACCAGGCAAGTCAACAACAGCGCGATAGAATCACTGCTCAGAGTTGATAAAGATCCTATTTTGGGCTAGATTTCTTGTCTTACAGCTGTTCACGACAGTTTATCTCCAAAACAGCAGCTGAACTAGGCTGTATAAACGAGTAAAGTGGGCTGCTGTTAACTAAAGTAGCTGACAGATGCTGTAATAAAATACAAGTTACTCGTATATGCTGGTTAAAATCTGTCTTCCCTAAAAGACTGGGAAAGTTGAGGAATGCTCAAAAAACATGTTTGGAACATTCCACAAGTGAACAGGTTAATTGGAAACAGGTGAGTGTCGTGATTGGTTATAAAGGCATTGTCGTGATTGGGTATAAACACCCACATAGCTTCAACAATTAGTGTTCTCAGTTCCCAAACGCTTATTGAGCATTGTTAAAAGGAAAGGTGATGTAACACAGTGGTAAACATGCCCCTGTCCCAACTTCTTTGAAACGTGTTGCAGGCATCAAATTCAAAATGAGTGAATATTTGCAAAAAACAATAAAGTTTATCCATTTGAACATTAAATATCTTCTCTTTGTAGTGTATTCAATTGAATATAGATTGAAAAGGATTTGTAAATCATCATATTCTGTTTTATGTTTTACACAATGTCCCAACTTCCTTGGAATTGGGGTTGTATGTTTTCTTTGTCAGAGGATTCTATGAAGGCAAACTGAATATACAGGGTGAGTCAAAAGTCACAGGACACCGTTTTATTTTATAGCACTATTTAGAGCTGGATTCGTTTTTCCAGAGGAGGTCCGGTGATATCATTTGTGCGTGATTTGACAGGCCGAATGTTTCAGGATTAAGGATCTCTGTAATTTCTCCAGTTAGCCTGGATCAAAACGTCATCGCACAGGTGTTTACATCAGCATTATGCCGAACAATGGCCGTCATTTACCAATGTTGGCATTAGTTTTTACATGAATGTGTTCATGAGAAATGTCCTGTGAAAAAGTCTACATCAGATTCTGCAGAATTGTTAGCATCTTTGTGCTCTTGAGTGTGAGTAGAATCTGTTCTTACATCAGAACAAATTCCAAATAAGAAGATACTAGTAAACCTCAGAATCTTATGAAAACTGCATAAGTGGGATTTAAAAAGAAATTTCCTCTTAAGATCGGTTGGTGAATGAGGCCCTTTGGCAACATGTTTGTTTTCAGGTAGGGAGGCGTTGTTTTCTATTACCCAGTGTTGTTTTCTATTACACAGTGTTGTTATCACATTGCTGAGATGTCGATTCAAGCAGAACTGCTATTATTGTGGGAGCTCTGAGATTGGCAATTTAAAGGAGGACATTCAGTCCAGATACTTGTAAAAACTACGGACATAGAAAATTAGTGCTGGGTAAAGCTAATCCAGCTCAATCCAGCTTTAGAAACATTTTCATTCAGCAATGGTTATGGGATTTATAATAGTTGATAGTATTTTATATGAATCTGACTTGTAAGTAACTGAGTTCTTCTGACCACTGGTGAGCCAGTGTGTGGAGCTCTAGGCCTGATCAGTCTGGAGCTGCTGAACTACATGGACCCCATGCTCTCTCCAGTAGCCCTGCAAGGCCTACCCTCCCTCAAAAGTTTGACTCAGTATAGAGGCTGGACTCTAGATTCAAGCCTTCATCATTTATTATTAGGTCTTAGGATAACAGACACAAATGTTTGAGATCCTTTGGAATTAGTAAGTAAGTAAAGTAAGTAAAACTTTATTTATAAAGCACTTTTCCAAGTGCTTTACAAAGTACTTACAAATAAAATACAAAACAATTAAGATCATTATGATTATATACTCAAATAAGTAAAACACACAGTTTACATACTCAAATGCACACCGACTTATAAAGCACATTGATCAAAAGCTGTTAAAAGCAAGAGAATAAAAATAAGTCTTTAAATGTTTTTTAAAAACCTCAGTTGATTCAGAGAGTCTGACATCAGTAGGAAGATTATTCCACAATTTTGGAGCATAAACTGCAAAATCCCAGTCCCCCTTTGATTTTAAGTTCTTGCGCTATAAAGAAGAGCTCAGTGATGAAGCCTGGAGCCTCGTTATGAACAGCCTGATAAGTAAGCATTAAAATTTTAAAATCAATTCTGTAGCATACAGGCAACCAGTGTAGAGAAGCCAATACTGGTGTAATATGTTCCCTATGCTTTGTCCTAGTGAGAAGACGAGCAGCTGCATTTTGTACAAGCTGCAGACGAGCCACCTCTCTCTGACTCAGACGTAAAGTAGGCATTGCAGTAGTCCAAACGGGTGGAGACAAAAGCATGAATAATTTTTTTAATGTCAGTAAAGTTGAAAAAAGCAGGATTGAAGAAGCTTCTTGATGTGTAAGGAAAAACTGAGGTGGGAGTCAAAAGTCAGAGCGAGATTTCTCACGAAGGGCTTTGCCTTTAAACCAACACAATCAATAGCTAACTGCACCTTTTTGGACATTTCCTCAGAGCCCACAATTAAAACCTCTGTCCTTTCATCATTTAGTTTAAGAAAATTTTGAGACATCCAGGTTTTATTGGTTGTCAGACAATTGGTAAGATTAGCCAGTCTACCAGTGTCATTTCATTTGAATGATAGATATATCTGTGTATCATCAGCATAAAAATGAAAAGAAACATTAAATCTTTGAATACGATCACCTAAAGGGAGCATATATAAAGTGAATAAAAGTGGACCCAAGATAGACCCTTGAGGCACCCCACTGCTGAGAGATGCAGGGGCAGACTCAGACACATCCTGTCACCCACAGACACAAAAAATGACCTGTTTGATAAATAAGAATAAAACCATTTTAGTGCTGTCCCAGAAATTCCAGCCCATTGACTCAACCTTTCCAATAAAATACCATGATCAATGGTATCAAAAGCTGCGCTTATGTCCAAAAGAATTAAAAGTTATACCTCACCAGCATCAGCATGTAAAAGATCATTTAAGATCAGAAGAGCTGTCTCAGTGCTATGCTTTGGGCAAAAGCCAGATTGAAATTTTTCAGAATGGCGTCATCTTTAAAAAACTGCATAAGTTGAATTAGCAATTAGCAGGATTTCTGCATAAAAAGGCTCAAATGACAGAGCCCTGTAAAGCACAGCTTGTTTATTAAATAAGACAATTTTCCCAAAAAAGTCAGTTAGCCAAGATATTTGGTGTCTTTAGTGTAGTTTTGTACTGGAGCTCCATTTTAGCTAACAAGTAATGGAAGTCAAAATCTTTTGGGGTGACAAGCGCCATTTTATTTTATTTTATTTTATGACAAGCGCCATTTCACTGTCCATTTTTTTAGGTTCAAAATGCGCTCAAAAATGTCTCAAGACACATTTCATAAGCCAAGCATAACCAAGCGGTCTTGTACGTCCAGCATGCTTTCTCAGCTGGCATAACAGACGAGTCTCACGCAAAGATGGCAGAAAATTATGATTAATTATCGCATTTCCAATGCGAGCAGCTCACACTCCTCTGCTGTCCACGTTTAGCTGTTGGAATAACAGTAGATCCTGCTCTGATTTGTACTCTATTTCCCCCTTCAGTACTGAGTGTTTTCACCTCCACAGCAATATAAGAACATGCGGTGAGTTTGTACAGAAGGACCGAGTGTTTGCAGTGCGTTGGCATTCATGTCCTTGTTGTAAAGTATGTTTCGGCCCTTAGTATGTGTTGCACTGCTACAAATAGATTAGACACAGCAGTGTTGCTGGAATTTTAAAAACTCTGTACATATCGTCCCCTCTATTAGATACACCTAACTTGCATTTATAACATTAGATACAGTAGCAGCAAAAAAGGGTAATTCTGTTGCCTCTAAATTTCACCAAACATGTCTTGGCTGATCAACTTCATTTGGGTCAAGAGAAAATATACTCAAATTGGATTTTTAGAATAGCCATTCCAGTAATCTTCAACAGTAAGCAAATTAACATTACATTAAACTTCATGAATTTCACCATTAGTTGACTCTATATGGCTTTTCTGGCAAAGTAGTTTAGGATCCTTGAAAGGCTATGCAGAGTTGCCAGAGTTGGCTGTGCCATGGTGTATCTGAAGGTTCTTTATTAATATGAGGTGAGCTCTGTTTAGCCTGTTTAACAATTGAATCTTTTAAATTTAACCACGTTTTCTTCTAATTGGTTTTTGAGTGATATGCTCCTGATTTATTTATATTATACATAGTAGTAATATGAAAAATGAGTGCAGTAAAATTTCATTATGAATGAACAAGTATGAGTAAATGTACAATGACTTCATTTTACCCCAAAAAGTACCATTAGAGGAAAAATGTATTCATGTGGTACATCTTGTTTTGCTACCTAATATTTCTTTTGCATTTCTTTTACAAGTTCAAGCTTGTTTGTGTTTTCTTGTGGGGTATCAGCTTGGTGTCAGTGCTAACTCAGTGCCTGGAACAGTGCAAAGCTTGTCACTTAAAGGAGTGGTGAAATGGCACAACAGGTGCCTGATCTTTTGTGCCTTCACTTGGACCTGTGCTGCCATGAAAGTCACAGCTTTATTGCTGAGTTTCCTCAGCTTTTCCCTAAGCTTCAGAGCCTGAAAATGAGGTCAGAGCTTCATCTTCAGTAATAGAATTCAAAGCTGTCTTATATGTTATATAATTGCTGAATCTTTTTATGCTTTTGTTATTTCAGACACCACAATGTTCCTCAGTTGAGTTTCTTCAACTTGCACCGATATCCCATCTTAAGTGTGTAGAGGTTTTAGATCAGCTCTGATGGATCTGACTCACAAACTGCACATCCAGACTAACTAGAGTCCATGTGATTCATTCCTCAGAACCAAGGACCGAAATCTTTGCCTTTGTGCATGTCACTAATGAAATTGGGCCTGTACTGCCCTGTAACTTGGATAATGAATTCTTAATCATTGCCTTTAAAAGCCTTGTCAGTGAAACCAAATGTCTGTTTTTTAGTAGCCTTTTGCCATGGTTGCAGTCCTCCACTAGGTGCCACTGTAGTCATACTAAGAAAAGTATCAGGAGAGCATGACATCACAGTCTTTTATTTCCTTCAGGGGTAATTTGTTTGGGGCCTTGAAATAATGTACCAGAAGCAGTTGGTAGTATTCGCCAGAGGGCCTGGATTCACATCTTTATTCATTTGATTTGGATTGTCAGCTGGTAGTACAGGAATACAGATTTTTATAGAGACTGCATTTCCAATTGCACAGAATACATATGTGTGAATGAGAGGGAGGCAGGTGGAAAGGTGAAGATGCAAGGAGTAGAGGTGGTAAAGGTGGATGACTTCAAATATCTTGGGTCAATCATCCAGAGCAATGGACAGTGCAGAAAAGAGGTGAAGAAGTGGGTGCAGGCAGGATGGAGTGGGTGGAGACAGGTGTCAGGGCTGATGTGTGACAGAAGGATAGCAGCAAGAGTGAAAGAGAAGGTTTACAAGACAGTAGTGCGTCCTGCTATGATGTATGGTTTGGAGACTGTGGCTCTGTCTAAAAGACAGGAGGCTGAGCTGGAGGTGGCGGAGATGAAGATGCTGAGATTTTCGTTGGGAGTGACAAGAAGAAATTAGAAATGAGCAGATCAGAGGGACAGTGAAGGTGGAGCAGTTTGGAGATAAAGCCAGAGAGGCCAGGTTGAGATGGTTTGGACATGTGTTGAGGAGGAATAGTGAATATATTGGTCAAAGAATGTTGGAGATGGAGCTGCCGGGCAGAAAGAGAAGAAGTAGTCCTCAGAGAAGGTTTATGGATGTAGTGAAGGTGGACATGGAGATGGTTGGTGTAAAAGTAGAGGATGCAGTGGATAGGGCAAGATGGAAGCAGATGATGTGCTGTGGCGACCCCTAAAGGGAGCAGCTGAAAGAATAAGAAGAAGAATTGCTGCAATGATTTGCTGCTATTTGCTTTAAAAGGAATAATATTTATTGAGTCATTTATTAAATAATTTCCTATGTTCCTCTCTCAGTTGCCTACAAAATCATATTTTATTGTGCTCATCATGATTTAGTGCTAAGCTTATAACAGTGCCTTGTTTTCAGACTTGACTATTTTTGCATTTGCTAAACTTTAGAGTCAGAAGGAGTAAACAAACGTCAGACTAATCTGTCTTCTGAATGACTGCACAATTTTGATATGAAGAGAAATGTAAAACTATGGAATGGGAAACAACTAAGCCCTTCTGAAAACAGGAACATAATAATTGTAATAATGAATATGCAAGTTTGTAACACAAAAAGAAAAAAATAATATTAAAAAAAAAAAAAATTATGTAAACAGACAGGAATATCATAAAGCAAATAGCTGGAGGCTCTAATCCTACTCAAGGTTGTACTGTATATCAGTTGAAGTAGCCTCCTCAGAGACTTTTATGATTGTATTGAGGCTGTGCGAAGTCTTAGCCAGGGTCAGAGCATTAATCAAAAAGAGATGAGACAAAGGCAATGTGTCTTTTCTGCATTAACTTTTACCGAGGGCAAAATAATGTCACTAACTGTGGGGAAATTTGATAGGGTATTTAAGTTAAACGTTTTCCAGTGACCCAAAGACTTTGTCCAGAATTTGAGGTAAATAGAATTCAAATACAGTGTTCCCTTGCCACTTTGCGGTTCACCTTTCGCAGAATCGGTGCATCGCAGGTTTTCAAAAAATTATTAATGGAAAAAATATATTGCGGGTTTTCTGTGGAACTCGATCTGTGGAAAATATATATATTTGATGAATTTTTACATCAACAAATATCAAAATGTATAAAAATATATTAAAGATATCAATTCTAACAATAAAAAATGTTATAAATCATAAAATATTACGATTTACAGTAAATAGTGCATATTTACTCAGTGGATGAATACACACCGAAAACGAGAAGCAGCATCGCCCGCCTGAGACACTACTTGCCTACATGAGATTGTAAACAACACACAGTAAGTGTAAAGGTACAATACATGCACAGAACAGTGTGGGAATGGTTATTAAGGGAATGGGAAAGGTTTATGTAGCGTAAAAGTGTGGGGGAGGGTTTATAAAGCCTTAAAATAGTGTATAAATACTATATAATATAACTAATATAAATATAGCGTCCCTACTTTGCGGATTTTTGTTTATCGTGGGTGGTCCTGGGATGTAACACCTGCGATAAACGAGGGAACACTGTATTTCTAAAACACTGATATGATAATCAGCAAATTAAAATATAAGGTTATGCGCTGTTGTCAACACAGCATTCCCTAGTGAACACCAAAAACCTTCAATCAAAATATACCTATTGAATTTTTGTTTTCCCAGGTGCATGTAAAACACGATTTATCATATAACATTCAAAAGGCAACATTCTTTTCTTTGAAGTATCTTTGAAGTGTAATGACTCTCACCCACTTATGCTATGTGATGTTTTTTTACATCAACGTGCATGACATAAGATTAAGATTAAGTGACCCTTTTTACTCTCACAACAGGGAAATTACACCTCTGCATTTAACTCCTCTGTGAAGTGAAACACCACATACACGTGTTGTGTTGGTAGCATCTTTTGCAAGCAAAGTATGCTTTGGAGAGGAGTTCAAGAGTTTTAGATGCTAGTGTGCTGGTCAGCAGCAATGGTTGTTGATATGTTGAACACCACCAAAACCAGCATATGTTGTTTTGATGCTGGTATGCTGGTCTTGCTGTTTTTTCAGCAGGGTGTGTATGTTTTTAATTACATGATTTGCCTGTTAGAAATAAACTAATTAAATATATGTTTTTGATTTTCTAACCAGTCAAATCTAGTATAGATGACAAGGAGGAAGAAAGGGTTGTGTGGGTCATGTGCTTTTTGCATTTTCAAATTAAAACATTTCATTTCACAAAAAAAGTTCTTTCCCAAAAGTGTAAATACAAAACCCTGTACACCTCTGAACTGCTCAAAACAACCCTGGATCTCTTATACAGTATGTATTTATAGAAGAGAACTTTGCATAGAAGCCTAAAGGCTCAGGATCTTATATAACCAAATATAAATATTAAATCCAACATGAATAAAATATCCTGAAATTCCAGGATCCAAACATGATCCATAACAGGCCAACCTATTCATATACATAGCAAAGTAATATGAGACTATTCTTTTCTGTGTGCCATATCAAGCTCTATGAGGCATTGATATTGGAGCACTTAATTCTGAGAGCCCAGCGAGGATGAGCCTACATGCTGGGAGTGAAAATGACTTAAGAGTGTTCTTGACTCAAAAGAGCTCTCCGGACACTGTTTATAATAACTACTCCTCAGACAACACACCCTTCTTGCCTTTCTTCTCTCCAGAACACCTCACTTTCCTTTACGGTCCTTCTGAAAACCTTCTGTAGACCATTTTTTAGTTTTGCAAGGTTTTGAACCCAGCAGGTATCAAAGTCTCTTTTAACTTAAGTCTCTTAAATCAGAAATTATACTCCATGCGATCACATGTTTCTGAATTATGAATTAACCTTGCAGATGATTGCAGTAAACAGCATCAATGTGGTAGAAATGCATGTATTCATCAGGGTTAGATCAGGAGCATGTCCTGCATGCAGAATGGTCTTCTTTGTTATTGTAAGTTCAGTATGTGGGGAGGCTTACTTTCCTGCACAGTAAGAATAATACATAATTGGTTTATTCTCACATAGCCCTTTTCAAACCCAAGATTGCTTACAAATTTCAACAGTCTTGCAGTCTTTGAATGGTAAATAAGCTGCATTTTGTAATGGGGCACTTGAGACAATGGAAGAATAGTAAAATGTTACAAAATGCAAAATTTGTCACAAAACGCTAAGCTTAAACTGAAGGATGGTTACTTTTCAATGTGACAATGACATTAAGCACAATGCCCACAAAACATTCTAGACTGGGTAAAGTACAAAAGGTAGTTGGCTCAGTCAAACCCCTACATGACCCATCTGAAAATGTACACTGATAAATTGGATTGTAGAATGTTGGACTGAAAGTTATTTTATGGGATGATGATGCCTTAAAGGATAAATCCACTTTTTTTTTCTTTTGTTACCATTTCTGCATAATTCAATCAATGAGAAGTGATTTAGAGTGGTTTGATGTGAAATAATTCATTGTAGAGAAACTTACAGACTCAGATTTCTTTACAGTGGTGCTAACAGCAACCAGGGGTATATTAAATTAGTGTGAAACAATGGTTCCCACATTACGTTGTGTATTTCTAACCATTTTCTGTTATAATTTTCTCTCTTAGGGAGCTTTTAGTGGAATTAAACTCTTCAGATGTCTAGTTCCTATCATGACCACTGTGAACAATTCTGTTTGTGTAAGTGCTCTTCACATCAAACCATGCTTGAATGACGTTGTTTACCTCTTAGTGGTTTAATTATGCAGGGATTTTGTAAACTTTAACATTACCAGGCTGAAGTGGCACAAATCCAGTTTTTTGACCTAATGTGACACAGATCAGATGTTTTCAGAACTGCATGGACAGCATCTTCACAGCAAAGGCTTGTTCTGCTGATTAGTTTGTTTTCTGTGCTTGACGTATGTAAATGTGCACATGCAGATTATTTCAGAATGCAGGTTTTGAGCAATGAAGCAATGAATGTGATCATACCCTTAGCCTATAGCATGTGTGCTGCATACCTGAACATCTCAACACTGTTAGAAATAAAGGTTCTGTGCAGGTACATTTTTCATTCATCAAGGTACAAACAGTGTAAATTTTCCCTAAAAGGGACAACAGCTGTTTTAAGGTCCAGTTGTGAACCATAAATAAGTTTTTCCAGGTGAAGAGTTTGTATTTGTACCTTTTCATAACCTAATGCTTTAAAAACAGAACAGTGAAATAAAAGCCTGGAGACAAGACGGGGTGTGTGGAGTCAGTACAGCTCAGAAAATATGATTTCAGTGGTTTGGGGTACAGTTATGTTCCCTGACTAAAGACCCTTGAGGGTCCCACCCCAGTGACAAGAGAGGAACTGCCCCAGTGACAGTTTAGGACCTTTTTTTCTGAGAGTGAAGAAGTCAAAGTTACTGTGGTACTCGGGCAGTGTGGCGTGTGGTGCAGAGATAAACAGAGAGAGCAGTGTGGAGTTAATTTTGTGCCAAAGGCTTCAAATGTTTCAACATGTCCAAAATGTTTTGCAAATACAAACTTTTCAAAAATTTTCACTATTTTCACTCACTCACTATTTTGCTCTTTTGCTCCTGCAATCTTTCAACAGGTGTCGGGTTTTAGAAGAGGGCATTCACCTGCACTGTCTATTTGTCACCTGATTTGGAGTAATAGGTCTTCTGAATGCACAGCCCAGCCCACTCAGCGAGCCATGATGTGCCCCGAATATGGCAGAGCACTTCATACTGAGAGTAGCACTGCCAGAGAGGATTACATTGACATATCTGAATTTATACATGATGTTTGTCATATTTATTAATGTAACATGCTCAGCGTCCTGTGTCATCCTATGTAAAATTGGAAACGGAGGTAATTTAGGTAAACAGCTATTTGTAGCTAGTACTACCTAGCAAAGCAGTGTCCCCTAAAAGCTAACTAGACAAGCTTTGCAGCTGTTTAAATCAGGGCTTATTACCCTTGCTTCAGGAGACCAGGAGACACCTGATCCAGCTCATCAACTGGTTATCAAACTCTTCATTAGCTGAATCAAGTGTGCTGGGTCAGGAAATCGTTGAATCTGTGGTGCTGTGGGTCAAGGGAAATAATGCAGCACTGACCTAAAACTGACCTGAAAAGTGGAAAACACCTCTGATTACTGCCAACTATGACTTACTGCTGCCATGAAACAGTTGACAGACAGTAATGATTAATCACTACAAAAGGAATCAAGTCAACTTGTCATTGTTGGCTGTAAGTAAGCCAAATTAGTCTTCACATTAATACAGTGAACTAACTTTACATATTTAAGCCCTAGCCTTCAGCTGCAAACTTGAAAGGCAGTGCAATTTTGTCCATTCATATACTACTAAGTTCGTTCTTAAGTGCCCATATTAAGTTACAATGTTTTACCCAGGTTGACACCGTACCTATAAACTTGTAACATTAATAAGTTAAAATGAATTTGATAAACATTGCTCTTAATGTCAAACATGCCAGTAGAACACTGCACTCAGTACAGTGTGTTCCGCCATGCTGGGGGCAGTTCATGCTAAGTAACTATGTGTTCAGAAGCTCTGTTATCAATAGTTAGTACCAGCAGGGTTGGGATAGCTACTGAAATATTAGTATTTAGCTACTTTGTAGGTACTTTCCCAAAATGTGTAGTTTGCTACAATTTAGGTACTTCTCCAGAAAAAGTGGGGTCTACTTTTTAGCTACTTTTTGAAAAGTAGTGCATTACTTTTTAGCTACCTTCAAAGCGTGATCGTCAGAATGTTTGTGAATCTCCACCTGACACACCAAACAAGACTAACTGTGAATAAGACACTGCATTTAATGATGTGCAAGAAAGAAAAACACATTTGAAAAGCTGCAAATATACAAAAAGTTCAACAAAAGGTATATCCAACAAAATTTAGACTAAGTAAAGGCAAAGTCAATCATTATAGGTCAACAAAATCAACAAAAACAACCGAATACAACCAAACAACTTTGTGTGACGCTTTGTCAACTGTTAAAATAAAACTGCTCCAATTTAATCATTTCAGCAAAATACAGACATGACATTCAGAGTCCTTTGATAAACTTCAGCAACACTTTAGCCTCAAAATTCTCATCAGTGACCCTGGCTCTGTTTGAGGTGAAAATCAGGCCTGAATAATCTCTCCACTGCTGCAGAGCTGTTGTGGCGTTTTGAGTGGATTATGTGAAGCCTGTAGCAAAATTGTAGTGAAAGTTATTACTATAGCTACCCAAAAATTTGTAGGCGCTACAGCTACTAGTTACATTTCATAAAACTGTAGCGGCTACAGCTATGAGCTACAAAAAACTGTAGTTAGCTACAAAAAGTAGTGCTCTACTTAGCTACCCCCCACCCCATCCCTGCCAATTAATGCCCTTTTCTAAGACCTTCTAAGCAACAGGGAGACTCCTAAAGAAAAAAAAATATATAGTTAAAATCAGCAAATAAATACAAAGCAAAAACTGGGAAAATTAGTAATTCATGTATGTTTTGTATGTTTCATTTAACATTTAAATTATTTGTATTTGAAAAATATTTGGACATTTTGATGCTTAATATTTTCCTTGTGCATTTTATTATTTTATTTGAAACTTTTGGTCATGAAGACCTTTAAGAGGTTGGTTCCTATCTCCACCTTTCAGAATCCATCAGCCAGTTGTGTGAGGAAAATTGCAGGACCACTCAGTGGACCAGCCTATGAGGAACACTGTCTTAATGAGTCACTAACTGTTTGAACTTGTCAATACACTCCACAATATAATGTCATAAATGCTTTAATTGAAACACATTATGGATTTTATCAAAACCTAATAACAGGTGAAGTGACACAGCATTGAATAATTGAACTTGAGCTGTGTCTGACTTCACTTGCCATTTTTCCTTTGTCTTGCTGTATAAGCAACCTTATTTTTTCTGTTACACGTGAGTATACAGTCTGCAAACACTAATTGGATAATAGAAATCATCTTTGAATCTGCTCGATATTGTGATGACAGAGCTCCATGGCAAATATTTCACAGGTCAACAGTGCTCTGCGCAGGACAGTTATGCAGATAAGCCAATATGACACACACAAAACCCACGTTCAGCACATAGCACCTCCTAAGGCTCATCCCACCCAGATACCCACTTATACCTCAATACTTACCCACTTATACCTCAACATTATCTGTCTCATGCTTGATGGCAACAAAATGCTAGAATGGCAGGCACCACCAGCTATAACTGCAGTTTCCCTCTGCCGATATAATAATCCATCTTGCTCTCCTACTCTAAGCAGTTAATATACATATAATATAAGTGGGTCATGAGAGGTGACATCCACCCAAACTGGCCTCCACCCCTTTCGTACTCCTAACAGTTCTCCTGTGCCTGATAAAGCTCCTCTCGCTTGAAGCCATTGGCAGCATGATCTTCACTGCTTCTGCTACTGGCACGGGCTCACAGCAGTGATATGCATTGTGGCTTCTCTTTTAGTAGCACCAGCACGCCAACTGTGTTGCAAGCTATCAGACCTAAGCCTTGGCCCTTTCGTCTTCACAACAGTCTAAGCCTTGGCCCCATGAATTAGTTCCCTGTTGATGGTACATCCAGAGTACAATTGGCCTCACTCTCTCTGGGGGAGTAGGATGGTCCCCCCCATCCCCCCATCACACTGTGTGATGCTAGTCAGCGAAGGCATCTGCTAGCTGTTGCATCAGAACTGGCAGTTGGCACTTTCCTCCAAGTGTGTTCGGCTGTCTGATGACACTGCGTAAGCAGCAGTTTGAAAAGATGTGGTGCCCTGCTTCACAGGTCTCAAAGGAAGCCTGTGATAGCCTTTGCCCTCCTAGCGCTAGTGAGTTTGAGTGGGGGAGTCCTAATTAGTGGGTGGAACTGGAGATGACTAAATGGGGAAAATAAAAGAATAACAGCTGTCCCATACTACCCAGAAACAAGTAAGGCAAAATCTTCCCCAATGCAGTCAGGATTTTCCTTATAAAGGAAGGGGTTGAGGAGGTTCCCCAAAATTGACCCCTTTAAAGCCATTCATAACACATTCTGACCCATATGAAAGTCCCCATATTCATCCAAAAATACTCCATTACATCCTTCCACCCTGCCTCATGTTTACTCTCTAAAAACAGCTTGCCCTACTTAACCCTCAGGCTTTTCATTCTGATGAGAGAATCCCATTCCTCTTTCCCCCACCCTCCCAGATACTGTCACAGGTCACCTGCCAACATAAATTGTGGTCTTCCATTTGTAAATGAATAATGACATGAAGGTAACAGACATCACATAGCACAGTTTGGACAGGAGAAGTGAATTTTAAACCCATACGTTCCCATGTAGAGTATCTTTCTCTTCCGAAACATCAGAAACATCAGCTGTTTTTCCATCCCCTTCTCCTTTATTTTCTTCCTATTGCAAGATTACTGTAGCCCTTTCATCCCTCTTCACTTTAACTTCCAGAATTCCAGAATGACATGTTCAAAAAACTCTTTAGTACTTACACACACAGGGACTGCACCAGTGTGACCTACCTGCAGCACAGCTGATTTACCCCAGTTCAACTTGACACCAGAGCCCTCCAGTACTTATCTCCATGTCTCTGACAATGCTCTTGGGCCAGATGTACATGCAAGCACAGCTACTGAATTATCTACAGCAAAAAAACCCTGCTTATTAGCAAGCTGGCTATCATTCATAAACGCTGTCATGATCATGGATGCTATGAAAATGAGTTTGTAGAACCTTCTTCAATTAAGGTGTCATCAGAGATTTGAATCTGACAGTTTTCCCTGCAACTGTACTTTTTGGAGTAGAATTAAATCATAATATTTTATTACTTAAGCACATTTTAATGACATATGCTGACTTAAAGTGTTGAGTAAAAAGTTGAGCAAAAATAAATTATGATCGTATCAGCTCAGAAACCAATAACAAGGCTGATTTCTATCTCTCTCTCTCTCTCTCTCTCACTCTCTCTCTCTCTCTCTCTCTCTGTAAGCTAGAGTCCAGGGAGCTGATGGGCGACAGGACTCATTCAAATTACTAAGCAAATTTACTCATAATTTTGACTCATTTTTATCTCTTAAATGAATTTAA
Organism: Pygocentrus nattereri; assembly: GCF_015220715.1. Classification (NCBI taxonomy): domain Eukaryota; kingdom Metazoa; phylum Chordata; class Actinopteri; order Characiformes; family Serrasalmidae; genus Pygocentrus; species Pygocentrus nattereri. Next base: position 15,061,288 of record NC_051220.1, read on the forward strand.
TTAAATAGTAATATCCTCTGCACAGCCTTTCAGGGATTCTAAAATACTGGAATATTGTAAACAGATAAATTAGGAAGTTTTATATAATCATCTAACCATGAAACACATGCAGTTTACTGTAAACCTTGTCCCTTACACAGTTCACAGAAGGGTGTGTAAATGTGCTCTAGCAGAGCAGACTATGATCGGTCTCAGCTCTCAGAACTTTAGCTGTAGTGTTTGTTTGTACAGATTATTTCCAGTGATGTAGCTGAGTCAGCTCACAAATATGTTGGGATATAGGATATAGCTGAAATTGGTTGTGATTAGCAGAAATACAGAAAAGTAACTAAGTAATTTAATACTTAAGTAGTTTTTCAACAAACTATTTATTTACTCTTACTTGAGTAATTTTATTTACTAATACTTGAGTAAATTATCCCTACAGTAACAGTACTTGTACTTGAGTAAGGATTTTCAGTGTGCTTTTCAGTGCTCTTTAAACCCCTGGTGTCAGAAGCTGCTGAAGCTCAGGCAGCTTTGCTGACTGCCATACAAGCCCTGTTTAAAAGAATGGACCACCAAGGCTTCTGGTGGTCTATAATTTGGGACATTGCCCCTTTTGGCTTGTTCTAACCTTCCTGGAACCTTATCAGTCATCAACAACATCCTGTAGTCCCAGGAAAGAGTATGCAAAGACTGCTGATAAGCTTATATACTTATAAACCACTCTGAGTCTCAGGTTATCCTTTATAGGGTGAACAGATTCAGACCATGGGTGTTATGAGAGAGCAAGAGACACACAGGCATACTGTGTTTCTTCAAAATCAGCATTCTGGTATGGCTTATGTACACACTTGAGCTAGGACAGGGCATTGCCTCTGGCCCCAGTCATCCAGCCAACACCGCCATGTGCCACAGAAACCTCACTCAAAGAACAGGCCCCCAAGAGCTTGGGATGGAAGGGTGGCACAGCATATCAGTGCATTTCCTGGGTACGGTTGACAATATCCACTGATAAGCTTAAATTTTATTGATGCCCCACGCTCTTTCAGGGGATCCATATGACATAGGTTTCCAACTTGGAGCAGAAGGGGGCAGTTTCCATAGTAAGCCCCAGGAAACAGCATACCGGGATTTATTACACGTATTTCCACATTCCTAAGAAAGATGATCTTGGATGATCTTCCTGACCCACTTTTAACTCACTTTATTGAACAGACTTGCACTGATTTGGACAGACAACACACTGACAGTGTAATATATCAGTCATGAGGGAGGCACCAGATCTCTGTGCTACCTTCAGATGTCACAGGAGCTGTTACTTTGAGCTTACCCTCTCTGTGAATCAGGTTTGGGGATTGTGAATCAGGTTGCCAGTCTCTTCTGTAGAACAAAGCTTCTCCCAAGGGAATTGTGCTTCCACCCAGAAATGGTGGCTCAGATTTGGTCAAGATGCAGTGTAACTCAGGTAGACCTGTTTGTCTATCTAAAGACAACACATTTCCTTCTGTGCTATTTCCTGATCGACTTAGGAGGACCGCTCGGCTTCAGTGGTTTTCCATCCTGCTCTGGTCATTACAGGGCACTCTAAGGCCTCTTCTTGACACAGAATTCTTGACACAAGTGAGTGGGTAGGTTTAGCTCCACAATCTGACAGGTCTACAGCTGTGGGCTTTGCCCTTGATTTGGACAAGTTGGCAAGTAAAAATCTAACTTTTGTAAACTACTAACATTAATGATTAAATATAACATTCATGACCATTACTGAGGAGAACAGTTGTAACACTTGGAAGAGCTTCTCTGACATCAAGCTTGGATATGTTTGGCTTAGAACTTACAAGGTCTGATTTGGTTCACAAATCCAGTTGTTGGGCTTTCCCGGGATGCCAAATAGCAGGGGATGGCCATCTCTACTTACATGAGAGAATATCTGGTTGTACCACAGGAACCACAGGAACTAGTTTTACACTGAGTTATACTAACAAGACTCCTTTTCCCCTGAGCACGTGGATGTCATTGTTGCAAACCAACAAGGACAAAATAATAAACACTAAATAAATAAATAAAACATGTCTCAGTTGCATAAACTCTGCTGTGTGGGATTTTTGTTTTAGTGTTCAGCCCTGACCCAGTTACAGTACATCCTGTTAAAAAAAATTAAATAAAAAGAAGAGTTTTCTTTTTTATCTATAGCTTTAATTTGTCTAAAATTAATTTATGATTAAGTTTGACCTTTAGTGATATCAAATCTTACATATATTTAGAATTGTACTTATCTATAGGTATTTGTGTTTGCTTGAACATACAGAATTAAATTATAAAATTCTTTTACAGGAATAACTGTATGGGAGTATTATGATGATAATATAATAATTGGTGTAAAATTAACCTACTGGGGTAAAATTGAATGTGAACCAAAATATGGGAATGGTTAAAGCAGCTTGCCAGGTTAAATGACCAAACATTCTTCCTGGGTTAGATTATTGCAGCTTCCATGGTATATCCAGATTTTCACATTTACAGTGTAACTTCTTTAATGGTTTGCAATGAAATTACCTTCATCGCTACTGTTTCCAGTAGCTTTTAAGATGACAGTGTAGAGAGTCTTGCAGTATTGACAAAAAGAAATTTAGTTATATTAACTGGACAAAATTAGTATGCCTGTTCATGTAATTTCAGTGAATGGAAGGACAATGTATTCTCCCCCACAGAGAATCATTTCTCTTCCTGATGATGCAAATGCCTACAGCATCATTGTAGTTTAAGTAAACAACTTCTCCATTTTTATCGGAAAGCAATTTGTTTTTGTGAGACACTAAAAATCCAAGCAGTTCATCATTATGAAATGCTTGTCCAGACATTCTGTCTTTAGCTGTGAGAATACACTCTACAGTATATGCCCCAGGAATTATCTTGCCAACTCATCTCATGGTGTACATTCTGTGTAGTCAAGAGGATCTTCTGCAAACCAAAAACAAGACAAAGACAAGCTTTTAAATGTTTCAACTACAAACCCATTTACAAGAATGTTTGTAAAATGCTAATGAATTAATAATTCAGTTTGACATGTATTAAAATACATTTTGTTGTTTTTTTGTAATATATACATATACACATTATTACAAATAAGTTAGGATGGGAGCATGTTTACTACTGTGTTACATCACCATTCAATATTTAATATTTTTAGATAGCATTTTCAGTGCTTTACAGACAGGTGATAAAGCTTAACAGTAACAGAAGAAATTGTAAGTATTAATTTAAAATCATATAATGACACATCAAAACAAACTTTATGTTCACTAAATATGATTTATACCATTTTAAAACTGCCTGAGAGGCCTACTTTGCATTAAAAATGGTGGATTAGAATATTGTGATCAATAGAGCTCAAGATCAAGAGCTACAATAACATTTCCATAAGACCAGAAAAGAAGGAATTTGTGAATCAGAGCTGGCCCGAGGTCACTGACAACATGAAACAATGCTGTCTCAGTACTACAGTTAGAACGAAACCTGATTGAAATTTCTCATAGATTGATATTTGTTGAAAACAACTTTTTCTAAGACTTTACTTAAAAAAGGATGGTTTGAACTTGGTCTAAAATGATTTTTTAATTAATTGTTTTGTAATTAACTTGTAGTTAGTTAAGTTTGTATATATACACTTATTCTAAATTCTTATGTTCCAAAAAGTTGGTACAGAGGCCACTGTATCACTTCACCTTTCCTTTCAACAACGATCATTAATCATTTATTGACTCAGGGTACTAATTGTTGTAGTTTGAAAGTAGAAATTTTCCACATTCTTGGATAACAGCTGCTAAACAGTCCAGGGTCTTTGTTGTATTTTGCACTTATGAGTCAAGTCAGTGTAGCAGCTTTAGAATGTGGCATGGCATTGTCTTGCAGGGAAAAGTAGGGATATCCCTGAAAAAGACGTTGTCTAGATGGCAGCAAATGTTGCTCCAAAATGCGTATGTACCCCTGCATTAATCCTTTACAGATATGCAAGTTACTCATGACATTGGCACTAACTCACCCTCATACCATGACAGATGCTGGCTTTCAGAACTTAGAGTATGTAACAGTTGGGATGGTCCTTTTCCTCTTTGGCAGAGAATGCAATGTCCATTATTTCACATATAATTTGAAAGGTGGACTCACAATCACACCACAGCACACATTTCCACTTTTTTTAATGTGGTGCTCCTTGGGGGATTATAGGTCATGAAACTTGCCTTTATAGAATGTAGATTTTGAAATTCCTAAATTGTTTGCAATCATGCATTGAGAAATATTGTTCGTAAACTGTTGGACTTTTTGCTCACGTTTTTTTGAAAAGTGGTGAAAAAGTTTTTCATGAATGCTACTTTTACGCCCAATTATGATAGCATCACTTGTTACCCATTTAGCTGTTTACCTGTGGGAAGTTTGAAAACATGTATTCATTCCTTAGGCTTCCCAATTTTACATTGTTCTGTCCTAACGTTCTGGAATTAGTGCATCTTTACTTTTCTTTCTGTTGTTTTCAGTTAAATACCTGTAAAAGACTGTTTACCAATCACTACTTTCTGGTTTTATTTGCATTTGTCTACTGTCTCAACTTTTTTGCAATTGGTTTTGTAGGAAAAGCATCTCCACTTGTACAAAAGTGAATACACATAAGTGTCCTAATTTAGCTAATTTGTTGATAAATATAAGGTTGGTGAAATAACCAAGCTGAAAGAAAAATCTGACTTTCAAAAATACTCCTAAAGGAATTTTGTTGATGGACTGGGGGGCACTGATTAACAACATGGTGTCCAGTAATCCAAGATACATTATTTCACAATGCACTCTAGAGGCTCTCTTTCTCCTGTGGTGCAGATGTTTTTGGCTGATAAGTGGAACTACCAGGTTTGCTAGAGTAATGAAACTAGGTGAGATAAGAGGATTGGCTGAACAGAGAAAGGGAATGAAGAGAGGTGGTGAAACACTGCAGTCCTTGGGCTACGGCACTAGACTCACAACAAACAGGCAAAAAAAGGAAGCATAAAATGGGGAGGAACATTAATCTAGCACTAAGACATCTTCACTTGTATCATAAGAAAGAAAACAATGAGTGCTTGGGTCTGGAGGCCTAAATGTGTATGTATGAACAGTATGAACAGTTAACACAGATGGAAGCATTGTGGGTCCATTCATCCCCATAAGTGATTTGAGAGTTGGCTGCTCTTTAAAAGCACAAAGCTAGAGGGAGTGAAAAAGCCCTGATCTAAACATTTCTAAAGAAGTCATTAGGCAAAGGAACCTTGGGGAAATCATATCTTTACTGCTGGACATCAAATTGGCGACTAGGTGTAATCAATCTGGCAACCTTCCACTTTGCTAAATGAGCGACCAAGCCCACCACACCATCACATTAGAACAGGAAATAGCTCAGATGGGGGGGGGGGTACAAAGGGTAAAACTGAAGGCAATGGATTAGAGGACATAGTCTGCATTAGCATTCTTCCTGTAGCATTGCATGTCAAATAAAGTATATTGTCAACAACACTTTTATATTGTAGCTGACAAAATGTCAGTGATGTTTGATTTAGCATTTTAGCATCATGAAGGATGATTTGAATGTCACCTTTTGTAGTGCTGCTTTACAGCAAAACCAAACAAAGCAAAGGCATCAGGCCTGGGTTTTGACTAAACTGGTTAGCAAGAGTTTAACATTAGTTAAGTGGGGCCTCTATGCACTTCTGCTGCAGAGGTGTTATGAATTAGCATGTTAGAAACCTCAGCTGCTTATGCATTCCGCCACACTCATTTGATCATTGAGCTCTCTGTTTACTTCATTGTGACCTCTTACCTATTGTAATGGTGGGGTGACACCTATGACATACCTTTGATACTCCTGTAATGTAAATGCACACACGCACCCCCCCTCCCACACACACATGCACACATACACGCAAACACACACATACACACACACACACATATACACACACACACACGCACATATACACACACACACACACACACACACACACGCACACAGAGCTGGGTAAAAAAAGAAATTAAGTAAAACCAGGCTTCTGTGAAAGGTGAATGATGGATTTAGACAACTATGATGTAAGCCTTTCTTGTTACATTCATTAAAACTGTCCAAAATTGTTTTTCCAGAGGGGAAAAGGTGGTATTAAGCAAAAAAGGGTTACCAAATATGTTCACATGCACAGTGTCATCGCCAGAGTGCAATTTGATGTTCATTGCTCAGAAAATGGCTTTATATTCTGTCTTTAACCAAACAAAATGTGAATGGTATTTCTTGTCTGAGATGCAGAAATGTCTATTGGGCAACTTTTAATATAAGAGAAATTATAACATGGGGGTTACTTATAGCAGTGGTTCTCAAACCAGTCCTCAGGGATCCCAAGACTGTCTTTCTTTGGAATCTTTCTTCTATCCCTATATCTTGCGAAGTTGGAGCAAAAATCTTAACCGTCTGGGTTAAACCAGGACTGGTTTAAGAACCACTGGCTTATATGCTCCAACAAAATCTGCAATGATGTACCAGCATGTAGTTTACTTTTTATTACTAATGGCAATATTTATTGAATATGTCACAATAATATATTTATTACTTTCTAGGTAAAGAGGTTTCATAAGTGCAATGTCAGGAAGGAGCAGTACTAACTGTAAAGGAGCCAATAATTGTTACAATTATGTTTTTGAGATTTTTTTAATGAACTTTTATTCAAATTATTTTACCTTGCTGAAAGGATTGTCCCATAACCTTTTAATAATAACTAAAACTATTACTAACAGCTTTTTGTAATTAGGCAAAGTACTATACTCCATATTCATCACATTTATGGACCATTCTACCAAATTAGTTCCAACTGCTGCCCTAGAGTAAAAAAAGAAAGAGAAATTGTAACAAAAAGAGATTTGCATGGATTGTGTTATGGATCTTTTCAAATCCAAGGCATTAATAGAGATAATAAATAAGCTAAATATATACAAAATCATAATTCAAAATCATCAATCATTGTTGTTTGTTACTGCAACACTTGGTAAAATTTTGAAAATGTTTTGATTGTTTTGGTAGTGACAAAATGGAATGTTCTTTAATTTATTTTAATAAAATAAATATAATGAAGGTATAGGGTCATTCAGAACAATATATTTTAGTCATAAGACTAAATCAATTAAAAATCTGAAATGTGTTTTCAACTTTAAATTAAGTAGAATGATCAATATACTATTGATTCCTATAGGAAACTAATTAAAGAAAATAATGCAATTTCAGTTTTAAAGTGATATTAGTATTTCCTTAAACTAGACCAAAAATTGTTCCAGTCAATTTTAAAGCGCACTCAAAACATGACATCTTGACTACAATAGAAATGTTGGGCCTAAATTAAGATCTCTAAAGTGTAAACAGGCAGAACTTCAAACAATAGAATCAAACAATTTTTGCATTATTGATGTGAAATGAAAATGTTAGGACTCCTTCATCAAAACCTCACTGAGATTAAAACTATGTTGAACTTCACTGCGCTGTACTTTGTGCATTTCAATCTTAAATCACTATGTTAAGTATTTACTTCAAGAGCAGGCAGAGTACCTGGGTGTCACAAGAATATTTATATTTCATAAGGCATTCAAAGTGTTGACATACAAACAATGAATAAGTCATATGTCTTGCCTGAACTATTGATGAGATGCTCCACAGAGAGATGAAGGAGAAAGTGCCAGATTTAATGTCTACCTCATTCATAAATAAAATACATTTGTCTGAGACAAATACTAATCTAATAGTATTATACAATGAAGTCATCAATAAATGAATATTTAATTTATAAAATAATCAGGGCTTTTGGAGGGGCCTTTCTTACATTGTAATTTTAAAAGAATGAGATACAAGGGAATTTGTCTTTAATAAATCAAAAGGTAGGGGAGCTGCACATTTTTTAAAATCAATTTGCAAGCAATGAACAGAGGGCGTGCATGTAATTATAATACCAAAACAAAGAGAGGAGAACAGTCATTCATAATGTAAGAACCAAAGAAGAGCCACACAGTAAAGCACTACCAACTGCATATGATTTAGCCAGTTTAAACACTGAGACAATATTTTTAAGTACAGGTATTTTTTAAGTAAGGCAGTCTTCATAACTTCATTGATTTCTGATTAATTAAAACAGATTAACTCAGATTTCTTTACAGTGATCCTACATGTATGATATGAGGTTTTTAAATGTAATGCTGATAATGCTAAAGAAATTTTGCCCACTGCATGTACCTCTCTTCCATGAATATACCATCATAAAATATAGTGTCAGGCAAAAGTCAGCATATCCATAACCATTAAACACTTTAGGTGTCTGGTTCTTATCACCACCACTGTGAACAGTTCTGATTTTGTAAGTTTCTCAAGAATGGCACATTTGATGTCAAACCACTCTGAAACACTTTTTTATTTGTTAAGGATTAAATTATACAGAAACTTTGAAAAATTATGGAACTGACACATTAAAGCTGGTAGGGATTAAGCCTTAGTTTAGTCTTGGACTAAATTGCAGTGTTAGGGGTACACCTCCGTCAGTGGTCACATTGACCGTCTGGAGCTAAAAGTAATTCAGGGGCTATAAAAGGTTGGCAACGTTGTGTAATGCTTACAAAAACACCTGGTGTTTGATTGGCAACAGGTCAGCAACATGATTGGGTAAAAAATTAGCATCTCAGAGAAGCTGAGTCTTTCAGAAGTAAAGATGATATCTAACCACTCTGTTGCAAATAGTACAATAATTCAAGAATAACATTTCTCAACATAAGAAAGAAAACAGATTAGAGGTACATAACAACATTAAAAGATTCAGAGAATCTGAAGAAAACGCGTATGTAAGGGACAAGGACAAAAACAGTATTTGCTTGCCATGATCTTTGGGGCCTCAGATGGCACTGCATTAAAAACAGACATGAATCTGTAGTGGACATCACTGCATGGGCTCAGGAACACTTCTGAAATACACTGTTTTCACAGACAGTGTTTTTCAGTTTTCAATGTTGCTGACCTGAAATGCAGAGAAGAAATCATATATAAACAAGATCCAGAAATGCTGCCACCTTCTCTGGGCCCGAGCTCATTTAAAATGAAGTGAGGGGAAGTGGAAAAGTGTTCTGTTGTCCGACAAATCAACATTTAAATTTCTTTTTGGAAATCTTGGACACTGTGTCCTCCGGGCTAAAGACCACTCAGCTCATTATCTGTGCACAGTTCAAAAGTATTTATGATGGTATAGGGTTGCATTAGTGCACATGGGTGACTGGTGTAACGGAGTTGAAATTAAACAGTTGATAAAATATTGAGTTTCACCAAAATGACTCCATCTTTGTAAAAAGGGTTAAGAACAATTGTAAAAAGTTATTTATATTTTTATATAAAAAGAAAAAAAACCTTACAAATATTTTTAGGGAGCTATTCTTTTCTTGCTGTGACATCACTGCAGACCTTGTCCCTCTGCTGCTGCCGTACCTCCATCAGACGAGTGAGAGCTCTGAGATGGACGGTGTGTAACTGCTGTGGTTCCTCATTGATATATAGTTTAATTCAGTTCATATAGAGGAAAAAACTTTGAAACATTGTTCTAACACATTATATGAGCATGTGGCAATCTTAGAGTGTAGTTTTGATTAGAAATGCTATTTTGTTGAATTATTGCTCAGACATGTGCTTCAGCTAGCTGAGCCTCGGTAGCTAGCTATATGGCCAGCTAAAATTTGCCCTCAGAAGCAAAGTTCCATTATAAAAACTTCTAATTCCTTCTTACTTTATATTCATATGTTCAGCTTGCGATGTCTGCAGCCGTCTAAGGCAAGAGAGGATTAATACACTGTAAAATCCGTTTCAGGTATGTGCTCCCCAGTCTGTTCCCTCCTGAAATGTGCAGTGCAATTCGCTGATGCTAGCTAAGCAGCGTTAGTTTTGTATTTGTTCTGCAGTAAGTTCACTTTGTTTTGCCATAAGAGGAAAAAGAAAACGCTTTTCTCTGTCATTTTGGGATTTGTATGATATGAACAAACTATACGATCACATGTATGCTATTGTAATGTGAAGAGTGCTCTTTTGGGAAGAAATGCTATGAGCTCCATCAGACGAGTGAGAGCTCTGAGATGGACGCTTGCGATGTCTGCAGCCGTCTAAGGCAAGAGAGGATTAATACACTGTAAAATCCGTTTCAGAATAAACAGAGTGGAAAGCGAGCCCTTGTGTCCGACTGGTTGATGACCGAACAGTGTAATCTCTGTAAGGTGTAATTAATGCTGAATGATATATAAATGTTTTGGCAATGCTGCATCCAGATGATCATTTTCAGGGAAGGCTTTACTTATTTCAGCAAGACAGTGTCAAAACACATTCTGCATGTAATGTGCTAAACTGACCTGCCTGCTGTTCAGACCTGTCACCACTGAAAACATTTGGCACATTAAAAAATGAAAAATATGACAAAGGAGACCCTGAACTGTTGAGCACCTGAAATCCTATGTTAAGCAAAAACATTTCACTTGCAAAACTACAGCAGTCAGTCTCTTCAGTTCCCAACACAGTTTAGTGTTGTTAAAAGAAGAGGTGATAAAAACACAGTTTTAAGCATACCCCCCCCATTTCAACGTTTTTGGAATGTGTTGCTGGCAATTTCTCAATATCAACATTTAATTTGTTTTCCTTTTTTCTATTTTCAATTAAATACAGGGTTTAAATGATTAGCACATCATTGCAATTTGTTTTTATTTTTATTTACATTTTGCACAGCATTCCAACTTTTGGAAATGAGGTTGTATATAAACCCCTTAAATGACAAGGACCTATTGGTTTGTTCACAATTCTGCAAACTAAAAATAACTTTTTTGCTGGTTTGCAGCCAGTTTGCATTGTAGTCCATGTTGGTACTAACTAATTAGCCTTAGTATTTAATAAGCCTGAATAAAAAGTAAAACAAAGTAGCATAGTCAAGCAGTAAAGGGTTTGGATGCCATGCTGTATGTAGAAAAAACACACTATATAGAGACTGAACAGTAGTTGTGGTGATTTATGTACAGATTTAGCAATAAATACAGAATACAAAATATACCACACTGTAGCCTTTATATATGACCTTCATTGGACAGTGCGACATTCAAGAAGGTGTACTGTGCAGGCACTCAACATTTTAGTCTCAGTCTATGCATTTAAAAAGGAAACGTTATGGACAGTTGAATGCATGAGGTGAATGCCAAAAGTACATGCTTCCTTTCAGTTATGTAGGTAGACACACAACCATCTTGGCCTTCCTCAGCCTTTAGCTATGCAGATAAAATCTCTTTCTCAATCTGTGTATTGAGCACAGACCAGCCATCATGGCCGATGAGCGTGATCCAAATCCTGAGTATGGAAGGCGGAACAAAGTTTTTTACTAGAATAAAACTAGAAGAACAAAATTCTTTTCTAGAATGCGCTGATGCAAGGACCCTAGGGCATTCAAAACCCAATTAAGATTCTTCAGGCCATCCACCAACAAAACAAATGCACTGTTGTAATACAGTGCAATAAAGCCAAAAGACTCTACTCTTGTTCATCCTGTATACTTGTGCCCTCAAAACACTCCACACAGAGAGAATCTAATGCTTTATGCCCATTGATTTCTGAATGTGATGCAGTATAACTATAAATCCATACAACATCTGCAGCTCAGTTACATGGTCTCCTCCATCAAACTCTTCTACAAGCTAATGTGTAATAATTTGGGGCTTTTTGCCCAGTCACCAAAAGTAATGGGTTAAAGCCTGCCTCTAGAATTTGATGGGAAGAGTGAAACCATGCTAAAATGTATCTATCCCGAATGAACCTTCATTCCTTTAAAACATCACTGAGTTCCTCACTGGATGTCTGTTCATCCTGGTACATCTGGGCTTAAATACATTAGCAGGTAATGAGAAACAGTTCACATCTTGGTCCAATTGTTGCCATAAAGACCTAGCATGGCTGGAAGAACACTGTAATTGAATTTGATTTTATTTATAGAGGACTTTTTACAGAGACGATCACAAACAGAATAGCATAATTTGAAAAATATATAGAAACAGGCTACATAAAATGATAAAATTATCACAACACAGCACAAGCAGGGAAAAACTTTCCAGAGTAGCAAACTTGACAAACAATCTGTCAGATCATCTTATCATTTGCTAATATAAAACTAATCGATAAAGTTTCCTGTACTGAAGAAGTACCTAAATGTAATTGGTTTTCATTCAGGAACAGACCTGTAAGCTTTACATTTTCATCATATTTTTTTTATTTCAAAGCAGCTGTTTTTGAATAGTGCCTACTACTGCCTTTTCTGTAGGTTTTCAAATAGCATTAACCAAATTAGCAATGAGCTAAATTAGTACTTGAGCTAAATTAGAAATACCCAAGGTAAAATACTACTCCAGTAAAAGTAGAAGTACCTCCCTTTAGACCTCCTCTTATGTAAAAGAACAAAAGTATTTGCCTTCAAATGTACTTAAGTATCAAAAGTAAAAGAACTAAACGATTAATTATGGCTCTAATGTCCTATTATCATTTTTGTAACAAGTCTCTTGCTTCATTAACTCAGTTTAAAAAAGATATTTGACTTTGAAACGTAGTGAAGTGAAAGTAAAAAGTCACCCAAAATGCAAATCCTTCAGTAATGTACAGATACACAAAAAAGCTACTTAAGTACAGTAATGAATTACATTTACTTTGTTACTGTCCACCACTGGCTTTTTGTGCATGATGTTTAATGTGCCTGGGTATTTCTTCCTAATTACTGAAAATACTATTGTTTGTTTTTTGCTGGAAATATTTGATAGGTAGAGGACACTGAAGTTGGCTTTTCATGCATAGCAGCCACTGCTCTGTGGCCCAGGCACTGTTGAGTACTGGCTATAATTCACAGAGATTTGCTTCCCTGAGTGCATAGCAGCAGAGAGAGGCTCTTGTTGCCGCTAAGACACAGCAGACTAATGATAGTGTCAGGCACAGAACAATCTGCATTCATCATTTCTTATCTGCCTGGCCGCCGCGCCGATATAGCGAGATGCATCCCTAGGTCAAGGACTGTATGATTGAGCAGAATGTGTGTTTTATTTTTTTGTGTGTGTGTTGGTCATTGACCTGCAATACACCCCCCAAAAATAACATTCATCCAGAGTATAAAAGCGCTGGAGTTGCAAGGGCATGTATGCACATACAAAAGATACCTATGTTGATATTGCTGATCTATAAATGTGTTCTCTTTAATCTTGTGATCTTGTAAGACTGTAAATAACGTCTGTTTATTTTTATTCTTTCCTCATTTTGGAAGATTTCGCTGTGGAATAGATGTCATAACCTTACCTGTATGCCTTCACCTCTCAGAATGCCTATGTCAAGAAGCTATTTCTGACCCACATGCATCATGTTTGAGACAACGAGCAGTAAAAATGCTCATTGCAAAACATTTAATACTACTATTTCAAGAGGAGGCCCTAGTAGTGGGCAATGTATTAGATAAATTCTTACTAAAGTATTAGCCACAAATAAATGCCAATGCAAAACGATCAAGATTAGTAGTCCAGCAAGTGATCTTTTGTAGCTACTTCCAGAATTTTCTGCATTTTGGAGAAACATATACAGCCTTTCAGATGCTGTCTTTTTCAGGGAAGGCCCTTTTTTTCAACATCATGTCAAACCGCATTTTGTGTGTATTAAAACAGCATAGCTCTGTAAACAGAGAATGGGTGCTGGACTGGCCTGCCTGTTACCTATTGAGAATGTGAGGTGCATTATGAAACATAAGACAACATAATCCTTAATTAGTCCCACAACAGGGAAATTCACAGTGCTACAGCAGCAAAGGGAGAGCAAGACACTCAAGAAAAGAAGTATTAAGAAGAGAATAAACAAAGCAGCCTGTCACTGAAGGGGTTGCCCTGTACTACCAGTCTCATTCACGGGGTGGGAGCTGTTCTACAGCATGGATGCTAGTCTAGCTTACATCCTCTTTTCTCCCACCACCTGCAACAATTGCTTTGTCTGCAATGTGTCATTCTTGTAATTGTACAGGTCCATGCTAGTCTTTGGATCTTGGGGGTAAGGCAGCTTTTTCTGGATTGAACATATAGGCATGTGGACATTTGACAGTTTGCAGTGTAAACTTGTTTCCCTAGATAGGTTCTGAAGTGTTCACACACATTCAAGTGCTTCTCATTCAACTTGTGAGTACCTTCTTTCTGTAGAGGTCAGTGACTGCCTGGTGTATGCAAGTGGTTTTTCCTGACCATCTTCTTATCTCTATTATACAATCCCTTTCCAAAAAAAGTTGGGATGCTGTGCAAAATGTAAAAAAATAGAATCCAATGATGTGCAAATCATTTATACCCTATATTAAATCAAAAATAGTACAAAGACAACATATGCTGAGAAATATTGAAAAATATGTGCATTTTAAATTTGATGCTGGCAACATGTTTTAAAAAAGTTGTGACAGGGGCATGTTTACCACTGTTTTGCATCACCTCTTGTTTTAATAACACTTTGTAAGTATTTGGGGACTGAGGAGACCAATAGTTATGAAGGTGAAATATTTTTCTATTCTTGCTTGATATAGGATTTCAGCTGCTCAGCAGTTCAGGGTCTCCTTTGTTATATTTTTTGTGTCATAATGCACTTAATGTGCTGTTAGACATCATACCACTCAGTGCCTGCTGTCTTGTAAATACAGCGAATCTGTCTCATATGCTATGTAAATATGTAAATATATATATACTTTTATACTTTATTTTATTTCTCTTGTACTTTAACTCATGTCTAGATTTATTTCTATTTTGCATTTTTCTGCATAGTTTATGTAAGTTTATGTGTAATTACATGTCTTGCTACTGAAACACTGCAATTTCCCTTCGGGATCAATAAAGTTCTTTCTATTTATCTGCTTGTCTCTCTATCTATCTATCTATCTATCTATCTATCTATCTATCTATCTATCTATCTATCTATCTATCTATCTATCTATCTATCTATCTATCTATCTATCTATCCATCTAATCTTTTCAGTAGGTGACAGGTCTGGACTGCAGGCAGGCCAGTTTAGCACCTGGAATTTTAAAGTTTGATTCCATGGACCATGAGACATACTTTGCCAACTTAAATGCGCTCAGGTCCAGGGAAGGTGGCAGCATTTTTGGATGTTCTGTTTATATGGTTTTGTCATTGTATGGTAGAGTTTTAACTTGCATTTGTGGAGGGTTCCCGAGTGGCGCAACCGTCTAAGTGTTGGCCCTATCATCAGGAGATCGCAAGTTTGATCCCTGGTGATGCTACAGCCATCTGTAGCCGGGAGTCAGAGAGAGCACAATTTGCCTCGCTCTCTCTTGGTGAGTAGGATGGCCCCCCATCACTCAATGTAATGCTAGTCAACATAGGCTTCTGTTAGCAGATGTAAAAGATCTGGTGAACCACTTTTGTGGAACCACTTTTGGTTCCTCAAAGAAAAGTGCTTTGTAAATCAAATGTGCAAGTGTGGAGAACCTTTTCAAAGTTCAAAGAACACATTCTGTAATGTTTCTATGTTCAAGCCAAGAGCTGTCCAGGAACTGGAATGTGGTGAAAACAATGTAATAAAACTCCCTAAATTAAAAAGTTGTATTTTCAGTTGGCGGAAACTGCTGGGAGGCCATAAAGTTCTTCTGTGCAGGTTGTGTGCACAGTAATCACATGAGGCAGCCTGACCCCATACACACCTATGCATTTTTAACAATGCAATTTCCATTCCCCTCAGGGCAAGCTTGAAGGAATCCAATTAAATGCATTTTCCGAATTGCCTCATCACTTAGGGGATGGGCAGAGGTTGAACGTACACCAAGCCTCTCAAAATTTGATCAGGATGGTGACCATACCTCAGTTACCTGCTCTAAACTGTGCTGAAGTTTTGTCCAGCTTGTTCACAGAGCCATAAAGTTTGTGGATCAAAATCTTTGATTTTCCACATGTGATACTCAACACTCAAGTCATCAAGCTTGTTACAAGCTTTTCCCCCTGTGATCCCAGAGTTTGGCCTGTTTAATGAACACGGTAACTCACAGCAAATCATATCAAGTGAAACTAATAGTGTAAAAGAATTTGACAGAGCACTGAAAAAGAAATCAATACTTCTTATTTGCCCCCCTGGCTGCAAAAGTCAGCGTGAGCTTTCAACAGACCATGATAAACATCTCTCTCAGTCATAGCCATTTTAGTCAAGATCGGCAGCTGTTGCCTGGCTGCTGTTTTGACCTCAGGAACTAGAGCTGAGATTGAGACCCATAAATTTTTAAATTCAACTCCAGCATATTTCCTTTAATTAAATTTGAAATAGAGAATAATGAATTTCACTTCCAAGTGTAGGCTTATTTTCATATTCTTCCTGCATAGCTCATTTAGATTTCATTGCCTTATGTTTATAATTGGAGGCTGCCAAAGCAAACTCCTTTCCTACACATTTCTGAGCTTACCTTCAGAGGAGATGGACATGATTGTCTGTGTGGTGTAATCGCAAGTGAAACATGCTGGGAAAACTCAGACCCCCCTCTTTCTACTCAACAACCTGAGTAGAATCTTGCAACATGATGACATTTTAAGAGTGCTTCCAAAGCATAGGGAGTGAAAATATTCCTTTAGACTGCAGAGGGGGTAGTGAACAGCAGAAGTTGCAGGAAAGTCTACCTATTAATTGCTGCATGTCTCTCAAAGATCACATCTTGCTTTGTGTTTGATGTTGACAATGCATGTTGTTCTGAATGAAGGTATTTAAATAACTGCAGTTGTCTTAACCAACATCCCAGGCTCACTGTTCAGGGAGTATAAGGGTACTGCTTAGGTAACCTGTGGAATGGATTGCAGTTCCTAGCTCCTCCTGAGTTTTTGTTTTATCTGCAGCTCAAAAACATTGCATTTTGATTAAAGATTAGAAGACAGACAAGAATTTTGTCTCCTAAATGATATGGTAGTGGTTATGTGGTTTTACCTGTCAATTTTTTTTTCATGGCTTCTCAAAACTGCCTGCTTGACGTTTTTCTTTTCTTTAATTTTATTTACACAGAGAAGCAGATAATACAATTTGATTTGTAAACAGCCGCTTTCTACATGTTATGGCCAAGATAATGGTGGTGTATATTCACAGTTTATGGCATTTATTGCAAGTTCTAACTGAAATATGGTCACTAGAAACTTGTAAGTAGCTTTCAGGTAATATATTTTCACATTTATATGCTATCTAGGATATAACTAAGCATTCAATTAATAATCAATTACCACTCCAAGATACCAAGAGGATAGCAGAACACTAGTGGTCCACTGACAGTATGAATGCTAAAATTACAGTAAGAATGCTAAAATGAATGCAATAAACATTTAAGTACCTAAAAACAAATCTACACAATACATTTATTTCCCTGTTTTTCTCCTTTTAAGAAGATTTCCTTTCTTTTTGAAGATTCTCATTGTATACATCTATGCTCATAGGATCTTTTTAATCCTGTTTAAAAAACTATTTTGAATTTTGAATTTTCTTTTCAATTATAATCTGAATTTGTGTGTTACATTATTTTGCAAGACTTTTAATGCTAAAAGACAAAAAAAACTTGCTTTCACATAGGCTAGCTATTTAGTTAAGAGATGTTAATGTTACTGTGTTAGAAGAGTTTCTGCATCTGTCTGTTGACCATTGAATGACCACCTTCACCTGGAGCAACTGGTTTGAAAGGTGAATGCTTCTCTCAGTGGTGAGCTGCTGCTTCAGAGCACACTCTGTAAATAATCAAGTACAGCATCAACAACATTTTATAGCTATATATAAACTAGCTATGTACAAACTGTAAATTTGTATAGTTTCTTAATTCTATTTTTGTTTTTTTTATATTTTTCTGCTAATAGACATCTTGTTTATTTATTTATTTCTATAGTATATCTTATATTTTGTATTTTGTATGATGCACATCTTTGTCTACTTACTGCTCTTTATCGGTGTACTGTGTATTCTGCTGTAACAATGCAAATTTCCCCCAGTGGGATAATAAAAGTCTATCTTATCTTATGTTTTGATAATCTAGTAAGCTACAGCAGCTAACTGCACTGTAAGCTACGCCAGTAAAATTAAGAAATGTTCCATCGATTTTCAATTTCAACTTTAACACCTGCTTGCAAATGCATAGTAAAAGTAGCCTAGTAGGTAGTTGTAGTGCCATATGTAGTGCCACCCCTCAAGGAGGACAATGGAGACAGGATTTAGGATTGCAGCAGCCATTACTTTAATTTACTCAAATAAATACAAAAAACAAACAATAAACACAACCAATGATGCTCTAAACGAGCCACTTTTCAGTGGCTCACACTACACTTTTCAGTCCTTTCTTCAGTGGAGCTTTTCAGCTCTTCACTCTGTCTGGTCCTGCTGCAGCTTGTCCCTCTCACTCGTGCTGTTCCTTGTCAGCTCTTATTAGAGGCACTCACGCTGCCAGCCAGATCAGCATCAGCTGGCTCTCATTAAGGGCAGCATGAGCACCCAAACCGAGAGGGAACGAGGGCTTGGCACCAGTGTCCTCATCCTCCTCCTCCCTAGGTCGCTCTCGTGACTCGCGTCCATCAGGGGAGCTCGGACTTTGCGCTCCGCCCCCTCCACACTCGTCTCCCTGGTGTCCTTGCCGAGGTTCGTCGCCACGGCCGTCATCGTCAGGGCCGGGGGGCAGGTGCATGCCACAGTAATGTTATAAAAAAGCATGTCTGGGATTCTTGTCTCCAACTCGTTGAACCCCTAAGGCAAATCAAACTGTTTAGTTTTTTGTTGTTTATTTTACTGCAAAAACAGGCTTCCAAACAAACCTACCACTATTAGGAAACTACCACTAAAGGTCAAATGTGAAAAAAAGTGGAATTTATTTCAAAGAAGATAGAGTTGACAATGGTGCTCCTTTTAAAAGGTGACTGGTATGTTTCAGGTTATCATTTGATAAATTTATTTGCAAACTTCTGCAATGGCACACTTCTTTGCAGGTTTGCATTCAGACTTGGGCAATACCTAAAAATGATTAGCACAATATTTTCTAGCTTAAAAATGGCCCGTCTTGGTTATATCACACCAGCAAATAATAGCAACCCCTGCTTGAGAGAGTTCTGACTGCAACATTGCAATTGAGATATTGGGATGCAGCTGTAGAGGCCTTTGGAAACACATTTAGTATTATCTTTTCAGATTCAGCATGAGTGACTTTGGCCACAGTATCATTCAGTCTGGTGCTAACTGACAACAGATAACTCTTCATTACATTGTTTTTAAGCTTTCAGGTGGTTATCATGTACTAGTGTTTATAAGGTCCTGTTGCGGTTTAAAGATGTAAGTTGACTAGGGATATTTTAATGTATATCTATAAAAGTATGTCATTTTCTACCCATCCAAAGCCAAAAACAAATGTAAATAAAATGTCATCGGCAGTTGTCTGTGAATTTGCTACTACTTCAGTGCTCTTTTACTACAAAAGCAGGCATGGGAATTATGAAAATGTTAAAGCAAATGTCTGACAGTATAGGTAAAACACAAATGATCAAATAACATGTTTCATGCCCACCATGGGATAATGCTTTTACCTAAGATAGTTAGGTTTAAGTTTTAAAGTATGCTGTGTGAGCTCGCACATGATTTATAGGAGAGGTGCTGTAGTGTTGGTTGCGTTTATGTTAATCCAGCATTCTGTTTGATTGCTGTTGTTTTGTATCTGGCCAGGTCCTAAGAAAAAGTCTATGCCAGATTCATGACGTGTTCTTATGGTGCAGAGCTGTTCACACCTTTGTGCTCTTGTGCATGTGTTTAGATTCTGTTCTTACCTTAGAACAAATCCTAAATAAGAAAACACTGGTGATTGGTGATGTCAGAATCTTAATGAAAGCTGCATAAAGTGTCTTTTAAGAGGAAAATTATTTTTAAGAACGATTGGTAAATGAGGCCCATTGTTTGCATAAGCATAAATAAAGCATAAAAAATAAATAAAATATTTCCATGCTGCAGCTGTTTTTTAAGTGCTCTTAAACTGTGGACAGCAGTAGCGATAGTGTCCTTCTACCTGTTTGCTGTACAAAATCATAAAGACACAGATTTTCTTTGATATACTTCTATTTAATACCTATAAAACTAATTAATAACTAATACTAAGTCACTTGACAACCATTAGAATCCTATTACATTGCCATTTTGCCCAGGCTCAATACAGCTTGAACATTTCCACCTCTGTGCTTTTAGTGCTTTTAGTCTTCTCCAGAATTTCTCCATGCAAAAATGGTAAAAAGGCTTTTCTCTGAAACAAGGATAATTTTTTATTTAAGTACTTCATATTTAATGAAGTACGATAACCTTAACCTAACCTTAATTTCATTAAAGTTTATCAATAGTGAAATGGTTAAAGTATCTAAATACTTTTTGGTGCCTTTGTGTATGCATACAAATACACTAAAACATTTACAAAACTTGTTGCCTCACGCTGATAAATCCTGATCCAGTTTTTGAGGGAATACTGGGGAAAACAGCATTTGTACACTACTATAACTATGACAAGCTTTATACCTCACCTAAAGTGATTGTTTGATCTTTTGTATCCCTTGTACTAGGGAAAGATGACAGGTCGTGTTGGATTAAGCTCAGCTTCCAAAGTATGTGGATTAATCCACAGGAGAGCACAACAAAAGGTGCAGGTTTGTTGTCAGAGCGCATCTGTCTGTGAAGCCGATGTTAGCTCATCGGAGTGAAAGCAAAGGCTTCAGATGAGTTTCTGGCCCCACAGTGCAGCTACTGGTTCACAGACCACACACACACATCACAGAATCCGAGACTAATTCAAACACAGAATCTACAAGATGCAGAGAGTGAAATGTTTAATCTTATACAACAAAATCTTATTATACAAAAAAAGAGCTTTGTGCTGCTCAACCAGAGACTCTTATACAGAGATAACAAAGAGAGCTCTTCAGGCAAACTTTATTAGTTTGCCAACTCAAAAATTAAAATTTTTTATGTTGAATTCTATTGATTTTAGTGTCTTGTTGGTAATCATTATTTACAGCATAGCAAACTTACAAACACAAAATGTCTCACAAATTCAGATATTAGTAATTCATTGTTACCTTAATGCTGGAACAGATTAAGTAATGTGATGATAACTGAAAAGTGGCCAGGGTGAAAAATATGTGAGTAAATGTACTTTACTATACTGAAAAAAACAGTTTAGTAAATAATCAAATTAACATGTTTTATCCCTTACCCCCTCTCCATGGATCACCACCTTATTGTGGTGGAGGGGTTTGCATGCTTGAATGATCCTAGGAGCTATGTTGTCTGGAGCAAAAGCTCCTGGTAGGGTCTCCCATGGCAAATTGGTCCTGGGTGACAGGTCAGACAAAGTGTGATCCATAATAACCCCTATGAAAAGACAAGAACAGGACTTGTGTACCCTGCCCGGAACAGGGTTACCGGAGCCCCACCCTGGAGCCAAGCCTGGGGGAGGGGCTCGCCAGCGAGCATCTGGTGGCCGGGTATTTACTCATGGTGCCCGGCCGGGCCCAGCCTGAAGGAGTTACATGAGTACCCCCTCCCATCGACCCACCACCAATGGGAGGGGCAGTAGTAGGGGTTCGGTGCTTTGTGGATCGGGCAGTGTCCGAAGGCGTTCTGATCCTCGGTTGCTGAAACTGGCTTTTGGAATTTGGAACGTTACCTCACTGGTGGGGAAGGAGCCTGAGTTGGTGCGCGAGGTTGAGAGAAACCGGCTACATATAGTCGGGCTCACCTCAACACACAGCTTGGGCTCTGGGTCCAATCTCCATGAGAGGGGCTGGACTTTATTCTTTTCTGGAGTTGCACATGGTGAGAGGCGGCGGGCAGGTGTGGGCTTTCTCATAGCCCCTCGACTCGGTGCCTGTATGTTGGGGTTTTCTCCGGTGGACGAGAGGGTAGCTTCCCTACGCCTTCGGGTTGGGGAACGGGTCCTGACTGCTGTCTGTGCTTATGCACCGAACAGCATTTCAGAGTACCCAGCCTTCTTAGAGTCCTTGGAAAGGGTGCTTGAAAGTGCTCCTCCTGGAGACTATTGTCCTACTGGGGGACTTTAATGCTCACGTGGGCAATGACAGTGAGACCTGGAGGGGTGTGATTGGGAGGAATGGCCTCTCTGATCTGAACCCGAGTGCTGTTCAGTTTTTGGACTTCTGTGCAAACCAGTTTGTCCATCACGAACACCATGTTTGAACACAAGGATGTCCATAAGTGCACATGGCACCAGGACACCCTAGGCCGCAGTTCAAGGCCGCGGCCATGTGTTTTGGACACTCGGGTAAAGAGAGGAGCTGAGCTGTCAACTGATCACCACCTGGTGGTGAGTTGGATCAGATGGTGGGGGAAGATGCCGGTCAGACCAGGCAAGCCCAAACGTATAGTGAGGGTTTGCTGGGAACGTCTGGCAGAAGAACCTGTCAGATTGATCTTCAACTCACACCTCCATCAGAACTTTGACCAGATATCGGGGGAGGTGGGGGACATTGACTCAGAATGGGCCATGTTCCGTTCCTCCATTGTTGAAGCGGCTGACTGTAGCTGTGGCCGTAAGGTAGTTGGTGCCTGTCGGGGCGGTAATACTCGAACCCGGTGGTGGACACCCCAGGTGAGAGATGCCTTCAAGCTGAAGAAGGAGTCTTTAGGAGTGCCACTAGCACTGTATATAGTGGAGATGGTGTGCTGCTGACTGAAGACGTCATTGGGCGTGGAAGGAATATTTTGAGGACCTTCGCAATCCCACCGACACATTCTCCAGTGAGGAGGCAGAGTCTGGGGACATGGGAATAGGCTTCTCCATTACTGAGGCCGAAGTCGCTAAGGTAGTTAAGAAGCTCCTTGGTGGCAAGGCTCCAGGGGTGGATGAGATCCTCCCTGAGTTCCTCAAGGCTCTGGATGCTGACACGCCTTTTCAACATTGCGTGGACATCGGGGGCGGTGCCACTGGATTGGCAGACTGGGGTGGTGGTGCCTCTTTTTAAAAAAGGTGACCAGAGGATATGTTCCAACTACAGGGGAATCACACTCCTCAGCCTCCCTGGTAAGGTCTATGCAGGGGTACTGGAGAAGAGAGTCCGGCTTATAGTCGAACCTCGGATCCAGGAGGAGCAGTGCGGGTTCCGCCCTGGCCGTGGAACACTGGACCAACTCTTCAACCTCTCCAGGATTCTGGAGGGTTCATGGGAGTTTGCCCAACCAGTCCACATGTGCTTTGTGGATCTGGAGAAGGCATTCGACTGTGTTCCCCGGAGTGTTCTGTGGGAGGTGCTTCGGGAGTACATGGCTCTTTGCTACGAGCCATTCAGGCCCTGTACAAACAAATCTGGAGTTTGCTTCGCATAGCCGGCAGTAAGTCAGACTCGTTCCCAGTGAGAGTTGGACTCAGTCAGGGCTGCCCTTTGTCACCGATTCTATTCATAATTTTTATGGATAGAATTTCTAGGCGCAGTCAGGGGATGGAGCGTGTCTGGTTTGGTGACCTCAGGGTCACATCACTGCTGTTTGCAGATGATGTGGTCCTATTGGGGGCATCAGGCCGCGAACTTCAGCTTTCGCTGGATCAGTTTGCAGCCGAGTGTGAAGCAGCCGGGATGAGAATCAGTACCTCTAAATCCGAGACCATGGTTCTCAGGCGGGAGCGCCTCAGAATCCCCCTTGGAGAGCTAGTGGAAGTGGCTGGGGAAAGGGAGGTCTGGGCCTCATTGCTTAGGATGCTGCCCCCGCGACCCGAACCTCAGAGAAGAGGAAGATAATGGATGGATGGATGGATATCCCTTACCCCAGATGCAGTTGATCGGCAAAGACATGTTTGGCCTCTAAAGTTTGCTTCTTTAGTTTACAATGGAAGATGCTAGGCTGTAGTTGCTAACATACAGTGGACTTCAAGCCAAGTCAAACTTTACTTATATAGGGCAATCCCTGTTATTAAATAGTTCAAGTCTGTGCAGCAGCTGTATCATCAGGAGGGTCAGTGGCATGCAAGTGAGGTTTGCACAGCATTGTATAGCAGAAAGCTCCATGGCTGTCAAACTGGACCAGATGGCAGACGAGCAGTGGGTACCTGAAGAAGGTAGGTGAAGCAACAGCATCAGACTGCACATGTTCAGGGTCAGTTGTTCTGCTCAGCAAAGAAACACACAAAGTTAGATCTGTTTAAAGAGACCGTTTTATAGTTTACAGGGTTAACAGAGTACTATTACAGCCTAAATAAAAGGAGAGCCAAGGGGTAACAAAGACATTAGAGCTCCCTGAGATGCCAGTGCCCCTCCACTCCACTGTCATCAAACCTGAGTGAACGTGAGAGGGCAGAGGAGTGCTGACATCTCAGGGAGCCCTCATGTCTCTGTTACCACCTCTCATTTTATTTAGGCTATAATAGCTAAACCTACCAGAAACTCTGCTGCTCTCTGTTAACAGTGTGTACTGTGGGAAACTGGAAGTGTTGGTGCATCGTCCTGCTGCTCTATGTTCACTCAAGTTTGTTGAGTGAATGCGTGAGAGCAGCAGGTTGACAGCACCATCACTCCCAGTTTATCATAATAATATCATGGACTCCCCAGTCTGCACATTTTATTTAATGGGAGAAACTAATTAGCAAAGGCTTGATTAAACAAGTAGGCTTTTCACCTAGACTTAAATATTAAGGCCGTGTGAGTCCCGAACACTGACTGGAAGTTTATTCCAAAGCTGGGAGGCTTTGTATGAGAAGGCTCTACCCCTGATGTAAATTTATTCATTCTAGTTGCTCATAGTAAGCCAACATAGTAAGCCAACACTAGGTGATCTAAGTAGGCCTTGATCATTCATAATAAGTGATAAGTTCACTTAGATAATGAAGGGCAATTTATATGTCAGATGCAGAATTGAACTGTTTTGTCAAATCAGGACTAGTATGGTCAAACCTTCTAGTTTTTGTATGGATTTTGGCTGCAGCATTTTGGACAAACTGAAGCTTGTTGAGGCTTTTGCTGGACCATCCAGACAGCAGGGCATTACAGTAGTCCAGCCTTGAGGTAATGCATGATCTAGCTTTTCTGCGTCCTGTAAAGAGAGTTCATTTCTTAATTTGGCAATATTGCGGAAATGCAGGGAAGCTATTCTGGTTCTATGTGCATTGGAGGACAGATCAGGATCTATTGTAACTCCAATGCTTTTTTCAGATGTACCTGAATCAGTTGAGAAACTGTTAGGAATAAGCAGTAAATTAGACAATTTGTTTCTAGCAGCTTTTGGACCAAGAAGAGGAACAGTGGTAAGATACCAGACTACACATATATTTCATTGTTTATTGTTTATTATTTATACGTTTCGCACACAATTCATTTTTCTAGCTTTATCATTATTCGAATTGCAAAATCTAGCTAACTGTCAAAAACAAACATGATGCGCAAAGACAGAGTAGTACTAGTAGCTTAAATGTTTAAATAATCTCTGTCTGTGTCATTTTAAGATTTTAAAAATCTATTTATGTAGATGTTCAATATGTTTTTGTAGTAAATAAATTAAGATTTTGGCATATATTTACAGCGATGAGTTTAGTCCAAATCCAATGTTTGTTAGTAACGTTAGGCTGGCATCTTCCATTGTAAACTAATGAATCACAAGTCAGACATCAAACAACTGCACCTGGCTTAAGTGATAAATTATTTTATTATATTTTGGCTGAACTATTCTTTTAAAGTTACACTATGTAAGATTTGAGCATTTGGAGACCTCTCTGTGGAATGTGGAAAAAAATATTGGAACATTAGTTGTTCTTCAGGCCACAACCAGCAAATGAATCAGATGTCTTCAAGTATGATGGAAGAGTACTCAAAGCGAACACTGTCTAAACTTGGTGACGGACTGAAGGTATTTATTGTTTTGAATTGTGCTATATCTGTGATATACATTCTGTATCTGTGTGCATGTAATGAAATTGTATTTTAAGCTGCCTATTTTTGGGGGTACCCCTATATAGTCATGTTTGTCACAACTGTTACTTGTCCTGTATGACATATGTCTAATCTTGGCATCAGTCCAGCTATATAACTGTGTTAGCCCAATGTCTTATGGGCTAGCTGGTTGTCTGTTGTTCTGCACGCACAACCAATAAACTTCATTGCAACAGACAGCTGGGTCCCTGGATCCCGAGGGTTGGAAATTCTTCAGCGGTGCCGTGACCTGGATTGGACATCTCATCTCTAAGCAGTATGGCCCATGGCAGGAGACTTAGATACCACAGAGAGGGGTGGTAGGGTGGTGTAGTATTAGATTAATGGCATAGGCAGGAACCATTGTTCACTTAACGGTTGACCGGGGGAGTCAGAGTTATAAAGTGAAGCCTGTGTGTGGAGTGGTCTGTTGTTGTCTCTGTCTTCATAAGGTTTAATACTGAACCTAGACGACAGAACATGGTGTCAGAAGCGGGATAGGAGTAAGTTCTCCAACGTTTTGTGTAATACAACGGGCGAAGTAAATAAAAACAAAACTGACAAAAACAGGGTTACCGCACGGTTGGTGCTCGGACCCCTATAACTGCCACCCGATACCCACCAGTTTGGGGAGGCATATACAAGTGGTTCAGCGTTACAGCGCGCAGCAATATGAGCCTGTTCCAAGTCCCACCACCGGATAAATTCACATTCAAGGCTGAAGACTGGCCCAAGTGGATCAAACGCTTCAAGAGGTTTCGGATAGCATCAGGTCTGGAAACGCAAGCGGATGAAAACCAGGTGAACGCACTTATCTACGCGATGGGAGAAGAGGCAAAAGATATTCTGACCTCTCTGCACCTGAGTCCCGCTGAAGCGAGCAATTTCAATGAGGTCAAAAACAGGTTGGATGCTCACTTTATAACTCGCAGGAACGTTATATTTGAAAGAGCCAAGTTTAACCAAAGGCAACAGGAGCTGGGTGAATCAGTTGATTGTTTTATTACTGCATTGTCTGGCCGAGAATTGTGGATACGGAGAGCTACATGACGAAATGGTGAGAGACAGGCTAGTAGTTGGACTAAGAGACACAAAACTGTCAGAACATCTACAAATGGACCCTGAATTAACACTCGCCAAAGTTACCAGAGCTCGACAGAGTGAGCAAGTGAAAAAGCAACAAGAAGTGCTTAAGAAAAAAAAAAGGCGACACACTGAACATGCAGCTCGACAGCATGCAGCTCAAGCAGCGAGGGGGTATTAAACACACACCAGTCAAGCTACAGTCATCCCAATCAGGCGGCACAGAAAAAATATACCAAACCTTCACAGTGTAAAAGGTGTGGTGGTATAAAAGGACACAGCATGCAGCAATGTCCAGCTAGAGAAGCGGTGTGTAATCACTGCAAAAAGAAGGGACATTATGCCAGAGCTTATCATGCCAGAAAGTCCAGTCAGGTGAACATTGCATTACTGAATATGTAGAGGATGAGGTTGCAATCCTTGGCTCACTTATGGCTGATACAGACAAAGGTCCATGGATGACAGAAATAAAAATGGATCACTACAATGTTGTGTGCAAAATAGATACAGGTGCAGATGTAACAGCGGTACCAGAGAGGTTGTGCAGTCCGGATCTGGCCACACCATTATTAGGCCGTCCAGCTGACATAGCACTGCATTTAGTCGCTAGGTTTGAGGAAGTGAATCTAGATAATGAGGAAGAAGTAAAATCAGAATTTCCAAAGCTGTTTAGTGGTCTAGGAAAGATGCAGGGAGAGTACAAAATCGTATTGAAGCCTGGTGCTAAACCCTTCTCTCTGTCACTCCCTCTCATGCCTAGAGTTAAAGAAGAACTAAATCGCATGGAGCAACAAGGAGTCATCTCCAAAGTGGAACAGCCAACTGAATGGTGTGCACCTATGGTGGTTGTACCTAAGCAAATGGGCATGTTGAGAATTTGCACAGATCTCACAGAACTGAACAAATCTGTCTTGAGGGAGAGACACCCACTTCCCTCAGTAGAACACACACTAGGACAGCTGGCTAGAGCCAGAGTGTTTTCAAAGCTGGATGCGAATTCAGGGTTCTGGCAGATCCCACTTTCCAAAGAGTCCTCTCTACTTACCACGTTCATAACCCCATTTGGACAGTATTGCTATAACCGCTTGTGTTTCTGAATTTCCTCTGCTCCTGAGCACTTTCAGAAGCGTATGACACAACTCCTTGAGGGTCTAGAGGGTGTTCTGTGTCAGATGGATGACGTGCTCATCTGGGGAGCCACACAACAGCAGCATGATGAGAGGCTACGGGCAACACTCTCACAACTTCAGGAGGCTGGGGTCATGAAATGAATGAAAAATGTGAGTTCTCCAAGAGCCAAATCAAGTTCCTGGGGCAAATTATTGAGGCATCTGGGGTGAGGGCAGACCCGGAAAAAGTGAAGGCAGTGAAAGCCATGAGAGAACCTGAAAACATTATTTTTCTAGATTCTTTGAAGTCGCAAAGATGTCAACAACAACTTCGGAAGCAACAATCCAGCACTTCAAATCAATCTTCGCCCGTCACGGAATGCCAGAGGTGGTGCGCTTGGACAATGGGCCACAGTTTTCATCTGAGTGCTTCCGACACTTCGCAAAGGACTGGGGCTTTGATCACGTGACATCTAGTCCTCGCTTTCCACAGAGCAACGGGGAGGCGGAGAGAGCGGTAAGAACAATCAAAAATCTACTGAAGAAGTCAGCAGATCCATATCTCGCTCTCATGGCCTACCGTGCTGCCCCATTGGCCAACAGATACAGTCCCACTGAGCTTCTCATGGGTAGGAATATAAGAACACCTGTTCCTGTCATCCCATGTCATCTCAACTCAAGCCAAGGTGTGTGGACATGGAAAAGCTGAAGAAAACAGAAAAGATATACAGACAAAAGCAGAAACGCAATTACGACCGCAGACATAAGACACACTACATGGAACACCTCTACCCAGGCAGACACGTGTGGATAAAAGACACTGCAGAGCGGGGCACAGTGGTGTCTACTGCTGCCACACCCAGATCTTACATAGTGGAGACACCAGAAGGCATCCTACAGAGAAACAGGTTCCATCTCTCTCCAACACCAGTGGCACCTGAACACACAATCAGCCTACCCGACACATCATCTGAGGAACACACCACATCAGAGACTGCACGGGCGCTTAACTCACCAAATGGCAGAGACGGACAGCAGCAGCTGATCCAAACACCAGTGTGCCGATACCCAGTCAGAGAGAAAAAGGTCCCTGATTACTTGAAGGACTTTGTTAGCACTTAGTGGAAGATAGATCAAAGGCTGAGTGAACCTGGGGAAGAATAATCCCCACACTCAGCAGAAGGGATGGGCAGTCTACCCCACCCTTCTTTAGGAAAAGGAAAAAAAAAGAGATAAATAACTTGTTTTCCTGTTTTAATTGTTAAATTGTTAAATAACATCAATAACTGTTAATAGTAAAAGTAAAAAGATCCGTACATGTTGTGGAACAGTCTGTTTAGTAGAGTAATCCTAGAAGGATGAATGGAACACTTTTATTTCAGAAAGGGGGATGTAGTATTAGGTTAATGGCATAGGCAGGAACCATTGTTCACTTAACAGTTGACCGGGGAACCTAAAAAACGGGAGTCAGAGTTCTAAAGTGAAGCCTGTGTGTGGATTGGTCTGTTGTTGTCTCTCAGTCTTCATAAGGTTTAATACTGAACCTAGACGACAGAACAGGTGGCACTTGATTGGTCTGATAATGTTTTCACATTTATATATACAGTTATATATACATATAGACTCATCTAGTTTGGACAAATACTATCAAAAGGAAGTGCCCTAGATGTGAAGCTACATATGTCATTCTGGCAAACAAGTAGAGAGCAAACTCCCAGAGCATGTCTTAATGCATGCTGCCTCCAAGGCAAAATAGGCCTCTGGAAGTATAAATGCAAGGACAAGTTGATGCTTTAAAATAAGTCTGTTAGCGTGACTGGGACTAACTCCCTGAAAAGCTCGGGGTTGAGTTTCAGATACAATTGAAGCTGTGTTAAAAAAGCCCAAAATAGCACTGACCTCTGCCTTGTTTTGGGGTCTGTGCAAGTTTTATGGTTGTCCTGTGTTGTCATGGTGGCATTCAATGTCATCAATCAGCTCACAAGGCAAGGTCTTATAATTTCATTTTTATGCCTGAATGGGTCCAAATCTCATGGAGATTCTGGCTAACTAAAGGTTGAACATGTTTTTTTGTTAGAATATCTGCATTCATTAGGACAAAGCATTATAAGAAAAAACTTAATCAATCCTTTGTTCACTGTTTTGGACTGTTGGTTTTACAGGTATAGGAGTCAATTTTGCCTGACTGTTGTGCTACAGTATGTGCCATTTATGAACCGATACTGATAGCACAGCTGCAGTCTTTTGTGGGGTTGTACAATTACTGACAACCTTAAATTGAGGCTTATTTGAAAATCTGCTTAACCACTATGTGATCTAACTAAAATAGAAAATCAGCAGCCTGAGTTTCAGCTAAATAATGATCAGTTGCATGCTTTTCATTCCCTTGCCCTTTTTTCATTCCCTGCTCTATGCAAAACCCCATAACTAGGTTTAGTGAACATGGAACTACCATTTACTTTGTGCATTTCAGAATCACTAGGATTTGTGTCTAGTTGTTTAACTCAACCTCATGGAGAGAGAGAGAGGCCTGTGTTTTATTACTCCGCTAAAATAGACACAGTAGCTCTTGGTATGTCACCTTGCTTGAGATCCAGGCAACTTATCCGTCTGTTTTAGCTGTTGCTCCAATTGTTTTGGATCAGATTCTCACTGTTACATATCCACACTCAGTTTCTTCTTTGCTCTTAAATGGCAGGTAGCACTAACTTGTACCTGTGTGCTTGCTAAAGGTTTAAAAGTAAAAAATTGTCGATTCAAAGTATGTTCATGGCATATACCATAATTTTGGTTCCTTTTGGAAGCAAAGACATTTTCTGACAGCAAATGGAACCCCAGTGAAACATGCCCAGCAGGTGGCTGGCCTAATGGAAGTGCTCACACTTCCAAAACAGATTGCTATTAATAAAATAAAAGTCAATTCTTCTGCCACGTCTTTTGAACACCAAGGCAACTGTTTAGCTGATAATGTGGCTAAAAGGGCTTGTTTTTTGTCTATCATATATGTCCTGTTACTTCCAGGAACTACTGGCTTAAAAGCAGCAGACACACGTCATATCTGATAGTCTGTTGCAATATTGCCAGACCTTATCTGAGGCTGTTGCCGCTGCTCAGAACCAAGTGTTGGATGCATGGAAAGAACCTACTAAGGTGGGCCACTCTATCGTCTCCGGTATGTGGATAATGGTTAAGATGCATAACACTCAGCCATTAGGGCCAAAGTGGGAAGGTCCATATCAGGTCCTCCTTACCACACCCTCTGCTCTTAAATGGCATGGAAAACCTAAATGGATACCTGTGAGCCATACCAAGGTGGCACAAGGTGGTGAGGGCTAGGGATAAATGGGTGACTCTGGTTGGGAGATGCTCTGAGGAAGAACTATGATTTGTAGAGATCATGGGGGTCAACCTCAGAGTGAAGATTTCCTAATTCCCCTTTGCAACTAGTGCTTCCCTACTCCCTCCACAGGCCAGGACCCAGGTTAGGTAGGGAAAGAAGGTATCCATTTTATGGGCAAATCTAACTTGACTAAGGGCATATGACACTGGTTGTGTACTAAGAATATGATACTGCCACCGTGTCTGTGTGTTTTGTTTCCAAGATATACCCAGGGCTGATTGGAGACTGTGACGAAGGAACAGGACATCAGACATGTTCCTGAATGATGGTCGACGAACTGACATCTATTTAGGTCCCTGACGCTGCCCTGCAAGCTTTTTGGGCATATTCTGGAAGAGAAGGTGGCTACCATTACGACAAGCTGAATAATAAAAGACTTTTATAATAAAGAAAGGGACTAAAGAAGAATGAAAGCTGTAGTTTTCACTAACATTCTGATAATAGCTTTTACAGGCATAATGGAGGATGTTTGTGACCACAACATGGTTTGTGCTCAGGCCATCCTGTGGGCACAAAATCATACCTTAGGAAATGATGGAGGATGGTTTAAGTGAAGATAACTGGCAATGGCCTATTGTCAAATGTCTTGGGTCAAATAGAGTTGCCTATTACAATCCAAACGCTGATAGCTCCTGGATTGTTGGCTGGCAATATACTATTAAAGTCGAAAGTACTGATCTACATAGACTGATTCCAAATCCTGCTCCTGAAGGAACTCTTGATAAGGCCTTTAACTGGGTTGGCAACATTTTTAGAGGTGTGTTTTCTGGGATCTCAGATACTGCTTCATTTTATACTACCCTTTGTAGCACCAGTAATAGTTGCTATTGTGATCTATGTTCTCAAATTGTCTTAAATTACTTTGGTGCTTAATGACTAAACTTCATCATCGCAGGCTTTCCTTATAAATATGGAACTACTATATTTCCCCAATTTGCCTGTATGTAGACTAAAGAAAAAGGGACCATCTTTAGGACATGAAGAAAGAGGGAAATACTGGCCATATTTCTCTAGAAGTGAAAAAAATAGATTGATTAAGCTTGCAAGAACATACCTTTTATAGTATGTTCTAAGGGGGGAAAGAAGGAATTTTTTGTTCTGAATTGTGCTATATTTGTGATATACATTCTTTATCTGTATGCATGTGCTGACATTGTATTATAAGCTGCCTATTTTTGTGGGTACCCCTATGTGGTCGTGTTTGTCACACCTGTTACCTGTCTTGTATGACCTGTGTCTCATCATGGCATCAGTCCAGCTATATAACTGTGTTAGCCCAATGTCTTACGGGCTAGCTGGTTGTCTGTTGTCCTGCACGTGCAACCAATAAACTTCATTGCAACAGACATACAGCTGGTTCCCTGGATCGCGAGGGTTGGAAATTCTTAAGACGTGTCTTCCAAGGATGTAAGTGAATTATCTACTATTGTCATCATATCTTCATCAGTATAATACTTTTTTTTAAACTTTTTTTTTATAATACTTTATTTTGCAATCAATAAATGTGAATCCAGATTTTTTTTATGCCTGCTAATGTGATTTCCATACATAACAATATATGAGATGGTGCGAAAAACCCCTGTGAAAAACGTTTTGACAACTGACTTTGTCACGGTTGGCTCCTCCCAGTCCTGTCCATGTGTTCGTGTTTTGGTTTTGTAACTCCGCCCCTGATTGTTTTCACCTGTCCCTCATTGTTATGTGTATTTAAGCCCTGTGTTTGCCCCTTGCGTTTGCCAGTCTTTGTATCGTTGTTTCATTGTACCTGGTCTTTGGTTGTGTTGATTCTAGTCTTTGTTATGTCCTACCCTAACTCTGTACGTGTCGGCTCATTGACCCTGGACTGTTCTGACCACAACCCTGGATTTGCCCGTAATAAATCTCGCTTATCTCAGCGTGTGCGTCCGCCTCCTCGCTCCCCCTTACAGACTTCTAATTATTTCAGGTTTACAGAGTGACTCACGATAGTGAATGTATACCATCTTCAAAAGATACTTTTTTTCTTCTGACTCAGTAATTCTACTTTTTTTTTACAGAAGTATATTATGCAGTATTTAATTATTATACAATACCAAGATAAAAAAAAACACTTTTTACCACTTACATTTTCATTTAAGCCATGAAGTCTGATCCTTAACAGTGTGTGATTGTTTTATTTTTATTATTATTATTTTATTTTTTTTATTCCAAATTAGATGCACGACTGATTCTTCTTGTTGAATCAGCTATTCTCAGTTTCACAACTGAGTATATGAGCTCCTGCTATGTTGAAATGAAAACCTGCTGTTGCAGTCAAGACCTACAAAGTACTTGTTACAAATTTCAAAGAAAAGGAGATTTTTCTTTTTCCTCTTGCTAATTAGGTGAGTTCCTGTTAGACCGTTCTTTATGAAAATATCCAACCGAAGTAAAACGCAGCTAGACATAACTATGAAAATTTGTCTTTGATTACTGACCATTAGTTGCCACAGCGCAAAAAAGGTTTGAATTGAACTGTTTAATCCCTTTTAAGTAGCCATAAAATGTTATTTTTGTGTATTTTGGAGCTCCCTTTACTGAACTATGCTTTTTTTTTTTCTTCAGTAACTGATGAAGTATATTTGTATGATAGAAATGTGCCTGACTGTAATATGGATTATCATATTCATGAGAAAGTCAACGTCAAGAGAATTTTAACTTTGTTGTGCTATTTTTATAGTGGCACTTGTACATGATTTCTGATATCCTGAAAGCTGTCCATTTTATCTCAGCACTGCCATAATTGTTGAGAAGTGTGAATTGTTTTCACAGCAAGGGGTCCCCTTCTCTTTCACCCCTCATTGCTCCCTAGTAGCTAAACTCAGAGTCATAACTTTACACACACACAAAGAGCCAACTCTGTTCTAGTTCATTACAGTTATAAGGAAAATGTTACTTCATTACCATAATTGGCTAGTTACACAAAAGGATGGTGAAAGCTACTACTTTTAGCAGTGTTTTCATAACAACATCTGTCAGTGTATCAGGTGGTACTACACATTGACTTTCTACATGAGATTTTAGCATAGATCAAAATCAACAATGTGTATTGTCATTCAGATCCTCATCAGCATGGATAATTAAAAGAATCATGTATCACTTTGCAGTATTTTACTGTCCTATACAGGTTCACCAATGCTGCATCACTTTTGTGAAGTGGCAGCACACTTTGCAGCTTGTCTTGAGTGGTGTGACACTTGAATTATGCACAATGTCACTCTTGTGACAGACATTTTACACTCGCAAAAATGTAACCATCATGGAGTGTATTTGTAGTGTACAAATTTCTATGACTTACTCCTCAAGAGAAGCAACAAAATATGCCCCTTACAAATATATTGCACTTGCTGCTACTGCATAAAAGTGATGCAGCATCGCTGGTAAAACAAAACTGAGGTATTTGTTTTTACAGTGGAGTTTTGCAGGTTTGTGAAGGAAGAATGTGGTGGGAGTGTATTTTGTAAATGAGAGAAGAGAAGGAGCTGGCTGTTCATATGATGTATCAGCCTGTTTAACAGGACTTTTGTGTCAGATGTGATCGTGCACAAACTGCTAAGATTAAAGGCTACAAGTTTGACACAAAGACTCAACATTAGTGCTAAATGTATTAATGTCTCGGAATTTGTGAGTGGGAACACTGTAATACTAGCTACATTTAAAGTTGACTTTACTGGATAGCGGGGATCCAACAGCAGTTCTTTGTAATTATCCGTGTAAATAGCAACCTACATTCTGAAGCCTAGTCTCGTTTACTCATTGGTGCTTATGATCATGTCTGAATGATGTAATTCACATCATTGATTGTGATCTTTGGCATATACTGCTAAAATCTCATGTAGATTGTCAATATGTAGTACCAGCTGATATACTGGCGAAAGGTTGTTATGCACACCCTGGTTATAGTGGAAACTAAATTGCACCATCTTCTGCAACTAACCCATTAAAAATATCCAAGTTGTTTTCCTTTCCACTGATGGAATGGCGACTTGGGGGCCTTCAGAAGGAGGCTACATGTTCACTTTTTGATTTTATACTTGAGTATGTTTAAATGTTTCCACTTTTATTTGAGTAAGATTTTATGTCTAGAGTACCTGTACTTTTGAGTAAATATTCTTAGCAATTTTTCTACAAAATGTCTATGTATGGTGGCTTTGAAGTAACCAGTTTAAAGTGACTGTCATTGCAATCATTGCAGCTTGCAGACCAGTTGTCATTATTACATCAAGGTTTTGAATAATAATGGCCCTATAAAAACACATAAAATAGATATTTAGCATGCAATCTGTTAAAATATCCAGAGCTAATCTTGGGGGAACCTGCTGGTGCTGTTATTTTACAAATACTGAATGTTATGAGGATTTTGCAGATATGATATTAAATATTCACAAGATCGCTCAGTGCGATGCTGCATTGGGACAGACTGCACTGCTTACTTGCAAACGAAACAGAGCTTGTAGAAAGATGGACACAACAAAGAACTCTAACTATGCAGCTATAAATTGTTATTCTGGACTTTGGATCACTCTTGAAACAGGTCTATCATAAAAAATGGTGATCTCTCCTATTGTGTTCAGGGTCAAAATTGAACCTTTTCAGGTTTCAATGTCTTTAAACACACATTACACATCTTTTTTTTCATGACACTTGATGATTTCCTTAACAGTGATGATGTGAGTGTGAGTGTGAGAAGAGAAGTCTCTGTAGCATTTCACCCTGAACAGGATCTTTGTACACACACACAAATACACAGAGTTCATGCCTCCACCTTTTATGTGTGCCTAGTGTTTTTTTTTTCTTCACACGCAAAGATTGTCAAGAGGACAGTGTTGAAATCAGAGTTGATCTTCTGATGAGGAAACTGGTGCACAGCAAAATGGATAGAGGCAGTCAATGTAAAAAAATTGCATGGTGCTTATCCCTGTCTGAAACTTGAGGTGGAATGGGACTTCTTTCTTCAGCAAAAATGTATCACTTTGGTTTTTGGTTTCATTTCCAACATTAGGGTCAATTTTAACGGGCTATGAAGAGGGGCTGAGAGACACATAATCCACCTCTCACCATGCATAATTGGTTCGATGTGTGTGTCCTATGGGTGTGACGAGATCTCGTGTCACGAGATCTCGCAAGATGTATCTCAGCGATATTTCTCGTCGCGTTAAAAATCTGTCTCGCGGGATTTGTGATCCAGCAAGCAGCCAGAATGACGTCGGAAAATACAGGTATTACTATTGAAGATGCCCCCTGCCACTTTCAAATCGTTTGTTTGGCAGCATTTTGGGTATCTGGCGGAAATGATAAATGGCAAGAGAGTGACTGATAAGACATGGACCATATGCAAACATTATATGAAAACAATGCCGTACACCGCGGCTAATACGAGCACGATGCAGAGACATTTACAGCACCACCATCGTGCCTTTCTGTCACTGCTACCTCTGTTCCAAGTGAGCGCATCTTTTCAACAGCAGGAGACATAGTCAATGCGCAAAGATCCCAACTGCTGCCAGAGAATGTGGACATGCTAATATTCTTAAAAAAGAACATGGCTGTGTAGTTGCAGCAAATTGTCAGTGACATACTTTTTTTCGTTTTGCACATAATATTGTTTGCACTTGAAAAAAGGAGAAATATTTATTTTATTTTAACTTTTATAAAATTTTATTTTAATTTCAATTTGTAGAGGAAGAAGTTTATTAAAAGTTCATGCTTACATCATGCATGTTAAGAGTTATAATAAAACATTTCAAAATGCATGTGCAACTCAGTCAAATAAAAGTCTGTTGTGCAGTCATATAATTTGTCATTTTAGTTTTCTTAAAATCTCGTCTCGTTCTCGTGAACCCAATATCGTCTCGTGAGCTGAGTGTATCATCACATGCCTAGTGTGTCCATCAACAGTTTGTGTGCAATTGACCAAAGATTTGAGAAATAACTAAGGACATACCCATCACATTGGAAACCCTTCATTCTTCATTCAGTTGACACGAGAATATAATGGCATGTGAAAATGGCATGCAAAGAATTTACAGTCACCGAAGCTGATGAAGTGGTTTTGGAAAATAGTGATGAAGATAATGTGGCATTTTGATGTGACACATGTGGATATCATGTTAAATGCAAGTGACTTTAACTGTTGTGTGGTGTTTGGGTCTGTGGGACCCATTCATTGTTTACCAAAAGAAAAAATCATGCGATTTATTATTATTTCAACCTCAGATTCCTTGGCCTTTGCTCAGTTTCTGTGAAGAACATATAAAATACCACATTTTCAATGACTACACACTATACATATACTGTACATATCAGCCAAGCCTGATGACAAATACTGTGTAAAAGACATGAGAGGCTGGATGTTGCATAACTTTCTCCTAAACACTAACAAAACAGAGGTTCTCCTTCTGGGTCCAAAGGTGGCAAGAAATAAATTATCAGATTTAATTTTAAAGCTCGCTGACTTTTCAGTCACACCTGGTTCAACAGCAAAAAATCTTGGTGTCATAATTGATTCAGATTTGATCAACACATAGGCATCATCACTAGGACAGCTTTTGTACATCTTTGCAACATTGCCAAGATAAAAAATGACATCCCGGGGTGACGCAGAAACATTAGTACATGCCTTTATTACTTCTAGGCTAGACTATTGTAACGCGCTACTGTCAGGATGTATAAGTAGTAATTTAAGCAAACTTCAACTAGTTCAAAATGCTGCAGCTAGAGTCCTCACTAAAACTAGAAAATTTGATCAGTCCAGTTCTATCATCACTTCATTGACTGCCTGTTTAATTTCATATTGATTACAAACATTATTGATTATTGACGTATAAAGCCCTACATGGGCTCGCTCCTGAGTACCTGCAAGACCTTATTTCCTATTACAAGCCATCACGATTACTCAAATCACAGAGTGCTGGCTTTTTAATAGTTCCCAGAATTCATAAGGCTGCAGCTGAGGGAAGAGCCTTTTCTCATAAAGCCCCCAAACTTTGGAATAATCTATCAAAAAATGTTTGGAACACAGACTCAGTCTCAATCTTCAAATCTAGGCTGAAAACTCACTTGTTCAGTTTAGCCTTTCGTAGTTAATGTTCCCCCTTAGATAAAGGAGGCAGATCCAGGGGTCCGTGGACACAGGGAATTATAGTAAACTGTCACTCAGTCACTCAGGTTTATGGACGGTGGAGCGGAGGGCTGCCAAACTGTTTCAGAGTGTTCCCGTGTCTGTGTGTCCTTTCTGGTTCTTTCCTTTTAGTTAAGCTATTATAATCAAATATGCTGGAGGTATTAGCCACACTCACGTTCTCAGTTTTACATACACCCAAACAGAACAAAACTAATTCCATCTCCCTGCCTTTTTCAGAGTAAACGACCACCCACCTGTCCGGCCGGACACTGA
Source organism: Pygocentrus nattereri (assembly GCF_015220715.1). Taxonomy (NCBI): domain Eukaryota; kingdom Metazoa; phylum Chordata; class Actinopteri; order Characiformes; family Serrasalmidae; genus Pygocentrus; species Pygocentrus nattereri. Next base: position 15,100,284 of record NC_051220.1, read on the forward strand.
TGGATGACTGGCTACCAAGTTCTCCTGCTACCCGCTTCAGACCAGCTGCCCACACCCCAGCTACTGCCACTTGCCTTTGACTAGCTGCCCACCCTACATTTAAATTTTCATTGACTCCTGACTATTACTACTACTACTACTATTATTATTATTATTAATAATAATATCATCATTGTTACATTATATACAGTACATTATATATATATATACACACACATATTATATGCAAAAGTTTTAGGCATCTAAGCAAATTTTTAAACAATTTACCTCAGCAGTGAGTTTATCACAATATACATTAGAATAGTCATATTCATAATCAAATTCAATTCAAATAATCAAAAATCAATTCAAATAAACATAAAAACAATAAAAAGTAACAAGAATTTCTTAGGTCCATATTTTTCCATGACACCTTCACAGTCACCACAGACACTTTTTAATATCATCAATTACATCAATTACAATTTACTGAAGCACTGATTGGTCAAACCAGGAGCTGCTTTTTAACTTCATATAATAATAGGCTTCTTCGAGGAGAGGTTTGAATATGGTTAAACAAACACACTAACATCCATAACATCACTATTATATATATAAAAAACAATCATTATTAATTCATATTTTACACTGCTCAAAAAAGGAACACTCAAAAAACACATCCTAGATCTGAATGAATGAAATATTTTCATTGAATGCTTTGTTCTGTACAAAGTTGAATGTGCTGACAACAAAATCACACAAAAATCATCAATGGAAATCTAATTATTAACCAATGGAGGCCTGGATTTGGAGTCACACACAAAATTAAAGTGGAAAAAACACACTACAGGCTGATCCAACTTTGATGTAATGCCCTTAAAACAAGTCAAATGAGGCTCAGTATTGTGTGTGTGGCCTCCACGTGCCTGTATATTCATATTCATAATCAAATTCAATTCAAATAATCAAAAATCAATTCAACAACGCCTGGGCATGCTCCTGATGAGGTGGCAGATGGTCTCTTGAGGGATCTCCTCCCAGACCTGGACTAAAGCATCCGCCAAGTCCTGGACAGTCTGTGGTGCAACGTGGCGTTGGTGGATGGAGCGAGACATGATATCCCAGATGTGCTCAATCGGATTCAGTTCTGGGGAACTGGAGGAACCCAGGGCCAACTGCACCAGCATATGGTCTCACAAGGGGGTGATGGTCTCTGAGGATCTCATCTCGGTACCTAATGGCAGTCAGGCTACCTCTGGCGAGCACAAGGAGGGCTGTGCAGCACCAAGAAATGCCACCCCACACCATTACTGACCCACTGCCAAACCGGTCATGCTGAAGGATGTTGCAGGTAGCAGATCGCTCTCCATGGCATCTCCAGACACTGTCACGTCTGTCACATGTGCTCAGTGTGAACCTGCTTTCATCTGTGAAGAGCACAGGGCGCCAGTGGCGAATTTGCAATCCTGGTGTTCTCTGGCAAATGCCAAGCGTCCTGCACAGTGTTGGGCTGTGAGCACAACCCCCATCTGTGTACGTCGGGCCCTCATACCATCCTCATGGAGTCGGTTTCTAACCGTTTGTGCAGACACATGCACATTTGTGGCCTGCTGGAGGTCATTTTGCAGGGCTCTGGCAGTGCTCCTCCTGTTCCTCCTTGCACAAAGGCGGAGGTAGCGGTCCTGCTACTGGGTTATTGCCCTCCTATGGCCTCCTCCACGTCTCCTGGTGTACTGGCCTGTTTCCTGGTAGCGCCTCCAGCCTCTGGACATTACGCTGACAGACACAGCAAACCTTCTTGCCACAGTTCGCATTGATGTGCCATCCTGGATGAGCTGCACTACCTGAGCCACTTGTGTGGGTTGTAGAGTCCGTCTCATGCTACCATGAGTGTGAAAGCACCACCAACATTCAAAAGTGACCAAAACATCAGCCAGAACGCATTGGTCCTGAGAAGTGGTCTGTGGTCCCCACCTGCAGAACCACTCCTTTATTGAGTGTGTCTTGCTCATTGCCAATAATTTCCACCTGTTGTCTATTCCTTTTGCACAACAGCATGTGAAATTGATTGTCAATCAGTGTTGCTTCCTAAGTGGACAGTTTGAATTCACAGAAGTTTGATTTACTTGGAGTTATACTGTGTTGTTTAAGTGTTCCCTTTATTTTTTTGAGCAGTGTATAAATTTTGTTTATTCAAATATTAACACTTTTCTCAGCAAATAAACACATACAACACAAATAAATAGATTTTGAAAATGTGTTTTGGGTGCCTAAGACTTTCGGACAGTACTGTATACTATGACTATATCAGTACACATGAGCATAACAGCAGACCTATGTGATGTATAGGCTCCTTTTGTTTTGTCAATAATTTGTTGGTAGTTTGACCATAGGAGGATAGGTCCTTGGTTCCTCCTAAGGTTTCTTCCTCAGCTCTGAGGGAGTTTTTCCTTGCCACTTTCCTTTTCCCTGGCTTGCTCACCTGGGGGTTTTACATTTCAGGTTAAAACTTTGTCTTTACTGGAATTCAACATTTGATTTGATTTGTACACCCTCTACACATTTATATTACACATGTAGTGTTGGGGTGAACCCGCAGGGAATAAAAGTGTGGAGGAGCTGTGTCCTTTCACTCTGTTCTCCTCCTATATGGCCTGCTGTTAGTCTGTATGTGTGTTTGTGTGTGTATGCGTTTGTACGTGTGTGTGTGTGTGTGTGTGTGTGTGACGGTGGACTACATAGACAAGCTGCTGATTGGCTACAGCTGCTAAAGAAGAACCTTACGCTGGCCACATCATATTTTACATTTGTTATGGCTATAATGATGAATAAAAAATATATGTGGTGGGTCCACCAGACCACACCACACAAGGGTTAAAGGTGAATTTAAGATCCCTCCATCCATCCATTTTCTAAGCCGCTTCTCCGTCAGGGTCGCGGGGGGTGCTGGAGCCTATCCCAGCATTCATCGGGCGGAAGGCAGGATACATCCTGGACAGGTCGCCAGTCCATCGCAGGGCAGACAGACAGACACAGACAGTCACTCACACACTATGAATTTAAGATGATATGCAAAAATATATATAATGCTCAAAAACTGTTTTTTTTATGCATGCCATGTTAAATAAGGTAATTATGAAGAGTAAAATACAATAAAAAAGTTAATATCTAAGTGGTAAGCATTTGTCAAGTATGGCCAAATGAAATTGTAGGGTAACAAAGGGCTTTCTTTGGAACAAGAGGATAAAAGTATGAGAAAATCCAAAAAATTGCAGATTTCAAGTATATTGCACTACTTTATAAATCCTGACAGTGTAACTTTTGATAGAACATGATATTAGTCCTCATAAGTCCAGTGCTACTCAAAAAGAAAAAGTGTGGACAGAAATTGCAGTTACACCACTATCCACTTTGAACTCATTTGAACAGTATGGGATGATTTGCTCTTTCTGACACACAAGCAGACAATAGGCCTACTTTATTTCATTGATCAGCTGAATTTGCTCCATTATTGACTGACCTTGTTGCTGCACTGCTCATGCAATTAGACAGGCAAGACATGATATCACTGATATCCACTGAACGTCATTGGAGACGTTGGAGGCGATCGTAATGAATTCTTCTTGTCTATGAGTGTGTTTAAACACGCTCAATAATGCAGAACATTTTGTCAGTAATTTGTTCATTGGGTTTACATGCACTTAGGTACCAACAAATGGAAAACTTTCCATTAGGCAATAATCAAGTTCTATATTTGTAACCTGTCAGTAAACTCACAGAAGAACATGATATAAAATTCAAAGATGTGACCTTTTTTAAAACTTGGAGTCACCAGCAAATATAAATCCTTTAGCAGTAGTCCGTTTCCAACTTTTAACATTGTTAGCACTTGACAGACCAGCAGAAAAATGATCCCATTTTGAACAGAAATTATCCCCTGGTTGAACAGTGGAAAAACACTTCCCTAAAAAGAAAGTACTTTTACAGTGATTGCAGCACAAAATGTCTCAATCACTCATTCATTTTCACAAAGAGCATATTAGTGTTTTGACGTTCAGCAATCTGGAAGTCACATCTTTACAACCATTTAAAGTCAAATCAAAGTTTACTTATATAGCGCTATTTATAAAATTCAAAGACGTGACCTTTTTAAAAACTTGGAGTCACTAGGAAATATGAATTCTTTAGAAGATTAAGAATTTTCAAATTATTCATGAAGCATGTAGTTGGCTTAAGCATCATTCCAAAAGTGTTTCATTTCCGTTTGCCGAGTGCTGTGTTAAACGCTGCTTTGTCACAAAAAAAAGTAAGACTATGATTATTTGCAAATTGAAATTCTTCCTGGAAGCCATCATTAAATAAGACATGGGAAAAGCCTAAGCAAACACTTGTTAGCATGACTTTGCTGTTAATATTAACAGACAAAATGATTTTCTGTTTTCTATTATGATACATTCTATTTCACAGTTCATTGTCACAGTAAGAATCACAGCATTCTTATCTAGAAGTCTGTAGACTGGCTCATTCAGGTTGGGATGCCATTTATACCGTGAAATTATACAATGTTCAAAGAATTACTCTATACACCACACACAAATAGCACTCTTATTAATGCTATTGTGGTTTCTTTAGTAGCGATGCTGTGAAGGTGTAGGAACAAACTCTTCGGTGACACTCGTCTCTTGCATATAAAGATGTTTATTAGCATTGAGAGGTCGAAGTCACAGACAAGCCTTCGCGAAACAGCTTGGAGAGAACAGCCAATATTTCTCTGACACATACATTCCAACTCCTGGTTTTTATATGTCGCTGTGGACATATAGCCCACATCTGGTTTCTGTCAAGATAGCCTCTAGTTCGATGTATGGATCCTCTCAGCCAAATTTGGTATAAACATACGTTCTTCTCCAAAATGGCCCTAGTCGCCTAACCCCCATATATAGCATTGTTGACGTTCAGGGAGGCCCCTATCCTGTCCAGCTGCCTCCTGAATCAGCTCCACTACCATTTCAGTCAGAGGCCCACAGGATAAACTCAACCAGAATCTACACAGTATAACCAATATGATAGAAATTAATGTAACGACTATAGAATTAATAAGATCAAATTCACCACACTATTGTTATTAACCTCTGCATCATACAATCACCTTAATGTGAAACATTAACAACAGCATGTGTTTTGGCTATAATCACGTTCCACATTACAATATTAGGAGGCAGAGGAGAGTGTTGCCCTTACAATTTGTACATTAAAACCTTTTTTTTCCCTATGGCTTGTCACAATTGACAAATGGGCCTGCTTGCAGGGACTTTTCAGACCATAAATTACAGATAATAATACGGGCACTTACAACATAACCTAATGGAGATGCTCTAAGCATCTTCAGCATTATATGCTGAAGGGCATAAGGTGAAACACCCCTCAAGGTTGGAGCTGGATTCTGAGGAACGGTGCGTCAGAATGGATTTGGATAGAGGTTAATCCTGCAAAAAGGGCCATCATAAAACAAGTGGTAAAACCATTAAAATGTGTAACTTTTATAGTGTAACTCAACGTTTTATTTAATGTAAGTGATTCTAAAGAAGGGCATCTATATTTTGATACAGAACTATTCAAATGAAACACTGAGCAACACAAAAAACCCATAGAGATCAACAATGACATACTCATTAGCCATATTTGTTACCTGTATTGAAGAAAGAGTATGCATACTACATACTACTGCTCTTAGGGCCTTCAACTTAAAAACCTGAATCCAACACTTTTATAAAAACTAGTTTGATTTATTTAAGACCAGTGTGAATGTGCAGCTTGAGGATCAAATGAGTCCCAAAGTTGGAGAAAAAAAGTGTAATCTATTTTTGATGTGTCCTCCTCTGCTAGCTTCCCTGTGGTGAGGCTCTGCATACAGGAGACGTCACTGAATCTTTGTAAGGATTAAAGGCAACTTTTCTACTGCTGAACTGAATTGTCACTTTTGGGGCTAATGAGGTGATTTCTGAAGCCTTGGTTAAAAAGACATAGGAATGGGTTTCTTCATAATTAAGATGGCTCTATTTGTGCATATTCTTTAGAGTAGTGTAAAGACTTTCTTAGGAGTCAAGAAACAGCACACAGTATATATAAGGCTATGGGGAGTGAACTTAGATATATCCTTTGGGTGTTGCTTGGATGATGGTTAATGCTGCTTTTTCATGTTTTTTCCCCCCATAGCCACCATTCTTACAGTCATAAGCCTTGAGTGATGTCCAAAATAATGAGACTGTGTATACAGGTGGCGGAAATGAGCTTTTTTTACAGGGTGGTGGGCTATACTGCACTTGAAAGGGTGAGGAGCTCAAGTTGAGCTGCTACTCCTCCACACTGAGTGAAGTTAGTTGAGGTGGCTCATGCATGGTTCACCAATTCTACAAAATTATACAAACTCTAGCTCCAAGTTGAAGCAGGCTGAAGTGCAATGTAGCTTTCTTAAGGGCAATTCAATACTCAGTCACACCAGGCAGCGGTCAAAACACAGGCAGGCAAAATAAGATGCAGATCTATACTAAAAAAAACAGGAGGCAAGCAAGGATCAAAAAGAGGAGAACAATACAAACAAAGAAACAACAACTAGGAACTGGTTACAAACACACAAGGAAAACAATGAGGCATATGTAACAGTCTTAATTAGTCCTGAGAATGTTGTGCAGGTGTGTAAAGGAAGAGTGGGTGGAACCAGGTGGAGCTGAAAAAGAAAAGTAAAATTACATAGCTTAGCCATGTGTGCTACCGCACAGACCCAGGAAGGGGTAGTTTGTCATAGAACCCCCCACTTAAGATGCAGGGCCCAGGCTGTTGGGCCCAGGCTGTGAGGAAGCATGGCTACAGCCAACAGACAGTCCAGAGGGGAGAGCAGTCCATTGAGTCAACTGAGTACTGCTTGCTAATTATACTTGACTACCTCTTGTTTCATTTCTTTCTGTTATTCACATTGAACAGCACTCTGAGGTGCATTGGAACCAAATAAAATTAGATCAACTTGTGTCAAGAAGTTACCAGGGCAATAAATCTCTGGAATGTAGGTATCCACACAATATTTCAGAATTACATAGAGCATAGTAATGCATCATATTTGTTGAGATTAGGACTGACCCCATTATTAAGCCCATTGGGAAAATAAGGGGGGGGGGGTACATCTTGTGTTTCTCTAACACAGATGTCCTGAGCCTCCCCACATAAAAGGTTTACATTTCTCTTTGAGAAATACCACAATCATTGCACAATCACTTGAACCATGAATTTCAGGTTATAAATTGGAGGAAGCCTCACTTTATCTCATGCTTTTACACATGTAGTCTCACACACACACACACACACAAACACACAAAGCTTTGTGTTCATGTTGTGGCCTCACACTGTAATTCAGTTAGTTTCTCTCCAAATACTCTTCAGCTGTAGAGCCTTGAGACACCTTCGAAGATCAGTGCCTTAGGCTGAATTTCAATGGACTCCGGTATATAGACAAAAGCTTTTTATGGAGCTGCAGACATTGCAGACAGATAGCTCTGCACTTTGCCACTCTGATCTTACCTAATTATCAAAAACAATGCTCCAGAGATGTATCTGACCATGAGTCTGGTTGCACCTTATGGCATTTTTTTTTACTAAAGGCAATGTTTATTTAGCCTCTTGTACCCTCTCAAGAGCAAATTAAGTAAATTAATGAACTGTAGAAAAAGAGGCACCAACAAGAGGCAGAGGATATATGCATAACTATGTTGTTTAAACCCAAGAAGCAACATTCAGGAAGTTAGTACACTTCGCATGAGGACTGCATCCTGGTTGGACAGATTTCTTTGCTATAAGTATGACATCATCTCAGATCTAAACAAAAAGAATTTTCCTACTGGATGTCAACTTTTTAGGAAAGGAATACAGGCCTCCTACCCTGCTGTAGGTCTACATGATGTCTTTAGGAACTTGTTAAGGATGACTTGGTTCGCATTTGCACTTCCCAGTGTGACTATGCAGATAGTCTTTCTGTATGACTGGGTAAAACATGTTGCCTGTTTACAGAACAGTTCATGTTCTCTGTGATCTCAGTTTTACTCAAACTGATTGTCAATCAGGCATGTAGTTACTAACTAGCTAAATGTCAAAGAACTTGATCAACTTAAACACACACAAAAAGGTTTGATTTTACATGGTTAAACTGATTTATGCTTTTATGCACACAGGAATCTTGGCTGACTCAGCTGCAGAGCAAATTGGGGTTAAGCATTCACAAACAGGTAGAGGATTTGAAATGATAAAAATGACTGCACAGGGGTCATGGTGCATAAAGCCATTCCTGCATTTTCCAACATTCAGCAATCTGGCCCTCCATTTCTGTGGTCCACTGCACACACAGAGTGCATCCACATCTTAAATAATTTACCCTTTTGGAGGCTCATTTGTCTCATGTATGTGCAAAACTCACCAATAATAAACATTTACTTTCTGCACATTAATATGCATCTGTCAGGAATTTGGGGGGGGGCAAAACAAAAACTGATTGAAATTAATGCAATTCCAACCCTAAATAAGGATTGTGATTAGTATAGTGTAGTGGGTAACTGAGGTTCAGTCCCTGCCTGGGCAAGCACCATACACCAATAAGAATCCTTGGGCAAGACTGGCTACCTTGGACTACATGTGAAAAATGATAAAATTATAAGTCACTCTGGATAAGAGTGTCTGCCAAATGCCATAAATATATTCAGTGTAGATTGTATAATAATTAATTTTACTTCTGTTACTATTAGATCAATCCTAGTTTACTTTTGATATTAAGGAAGCTCTACTGATGGACGCTGAACTGTAATATTATTATTTCTACTCTATTAAAAGATTTCCATGTTTGATTTGTGAAGAGCCACTGTACCTATAAGAAAGCATCGTGTGCAAAACAGAGTGTATTGTCAAATGCCCACAACAAATTTGTCACTTCTAGGAATGAAGTAGACGCTCTTTTGCACTGTCTGTTTGTTGTTAATAGAAGCTAAACCATTTGTGAATCAATGTTTTTCAGGATCCTTTACTAGTGCATCCATTGCATCAATATATAAAATACATCTTCACATTTTTCACATTTTCTTGCCAATTTTACACAACACTGACATATTGGGGAATCATCCTGTTCCTTGTCTGCTACAATACTTGAATGAAGAAAGTCATTATTATGCAGCCAAAGGAACTTTGCAACCTAGTTTTCTTAAAATGTCAACTGCCCAGTACACTAACCCATACTGAGCTGATGCAAGACCAACAACCCTCACTGAAATCCTTATAATCACAATGAAGCACACTGTTTTGGCCAGCAAAACACTACTCCACTACTACAAAGACATTCACTAATGCAATGCAGTAAAAATTATATGTCTGAAATTATCAATGATATGAAAATGATTCAATTAGAATGCCACACTTTCTAAAAATGATATTCAACTTTACTTCCCCAAAAACTGAAAACTTCATGGTTCTGCATTAATATTCAAAAATATTTTTAAAATATACATATTTGCCCATTTTCTCTTAATGTTTGCTGGTGCCAGATCACATCCAGTGCCACCAGAGTAGAAGAGTGAGGCCTAAAGTGCAGTTCTGACTTCTAAACAGTTGAACAGTTCTCTACTATTCTCTATACACTGTGAGTCAAATGTCAGGAAACCACTCAAATATCTGTGAGCTGCTTAATGTTAGATCAATCTTAACTTTACCATTATATATCAGAACAATATGTGAATCTATGATAAACAGTCAAATCGGTAGCAAACCGTGACTATCACAGTTAATTTCTGCATCTTTATGGAATTCTAACAATAAATTAGCACTAAGTTAACAATGACTCACATGAACAATTTGACTGTTCTAGAATATATGCTGACATTGCCAGCTTGTGTCAGACATCTCGTTTCATTTGAAGCTTGTAACGTATATTAACATATATTTTACCTGGTAACAGCTTTGCAGTGGCTGCAGGCTTACAGTGATGTTTTTCTCAAAAAAACAGGTACCACCTATTGTAAATCAAAACATGACCGATTCCTCTTTAGTTTTTAATTTTACTAGTGGTTAATGTGACATATTATGCCTTTAGTTCAGCTCCTGAAGTCTTAACCATTGAGAGAGCTCACTTGTCTGTATCTAACTAGATACCACAGTGAAAAAAAATAATGTATAATTTTCAGTAACACCCAAAAAACTCAAATATGGCATGTATTAAGCTTATTAGCTGCAAATTAAACCCATGTATAGCTGACATTGGGAAATAATGTTTGCAATAATCTATATAAACATCTATGTAACTATTTTTTTACACCATTTCCATAATTATATTATGTAAAACCTTGGTGTTGAATTGACCACCTAAAATGATCCAAAATGACATGGAATAATCTTATATGAACTGGCATTAAACATTAACAAACATCTCCCTGAAAACTTTTTGTTCTGACATTAATGATATGCATTTTGAGATGTATTTTCGCTATCCAGCTCCATTAACTGCTTTCTTTTCCTTACACAGCCTTTGTGTGTTTTAGTTGTTCTGCTACTCTCTAGCCCTTCATCAGCAGTCAGTTTCTGCTCACATTTATAAAAATCTATTATAAGACTTATTCAGAGAACCCTGAGTATTAATGATGAGATAAGATCAAGCTGACATTAAGCATCTTACAGACATCTGGGTGCTTTTTGACATAGACTTTCAAACAACAAACTAGAATGCTAAATGAACATATATACTCAAAAATACAATGTATATTTCAGTGTGTATAGTCCTAAATGCAGCTCTTCAAACAGTACAGCCTATTCACTGTATTAATATGCCTTTTACACAATAGATGTTTTAACAAATAGACTTGGGAGAAATTCTTTTTCTTTCTCAACAACATCCACAGGCAGTGTCCCCATGAAAAAAAAAAACTTTAAGCCATTTCTTAATGAAAGCTGCATGTGTTTAATGGCCCAAAAACTAGTTCTGCTGGCACCCCTTCATGCTGTGCTTAAGTGCAGACCCTGTAAGCTTTCAGCATTGAATAAATGAGGCCAGGACAATTGTTAAAAATGTCAATGAAGTGTGGGAAGTACAGAATTCCAACAGCAGACAAATCTCAATTAAGTATTTTAGGAGTACTTGGGGTGAGAATACAGTAAACCTTTCTGTAAAATTGGTAATGGTGCTGATGAAAAAAAGGTCACTCGTTACCATGAAAGCTTTTTATTGATCAGAGATGTAAAATATCTTTTTGCCTTTTCATACGTAATTACTGGGGAGTAGTTTCTACTAGGTGTAGCTTAATCAAATTGAAGAAAAAGAAAACAACTTGTGTGGAAAGTACTTGTGTTGTGATAGTGATATTATTTGTGCTTTTTTGTATGAATATTTTAAAAATGTGAAACTTGAATAGGAGGCCCTGTCCAATGTATTTGCATATAATCTCATATTTGATATTATTTCATAATACCGAACTATAATTTCATATTATATCATGTTGAACTGTACGATCATGAAAAGGGGTTTAAAAATGGACATGTTTAAGAAAAAAAAAGAAACTGAACAACATATTGTGGACTAACAAATCTCAGGGAGGAAAATTAATCTTCCCAGAAAGAACTTTATGAACAATAAAAGTGACTTTACAATACATTTCCAAAAACCAGCTGGTTAAGGTAATGAATGGTCTCAGGTAGTTCAAACAATTTTTTAAACAGTTTGTGTAAAAGCAGTCACTGTTTGTCAGAGTAATAAAATATCATTTGTAAGAATCCAAGTGGATGGACCCAGCTCATCAAGGCTGTTCACAGAGTACATCATACTTCATCCCTTGTACCAATCAGTCCTTGAGTGATTGAAAAACGTCTTCTTCGACAACACAAACGTCTTATTGAATTGAGGAGGACTTCACAGTGACCCTCCCAGCAGTACTTCGTACAGACCTTGGAATTCTGGTTCTGGAACTCCTGGAACAGTATTTCCTCAAATGATTCCGTTATAGTTCTTTGTCAATCTCAATCGGGATTGGAACATGTCATGGTGTATAATTTGAAAGCAATGGCTGTCAAAGTAAATAATGACCAACAGTATGCGGAATCCAAGAGAGCTGTGAAGGGGCTTTGGGACAGGACGTGGCACTGGGGTCATCCATCTGTCGTGCTTGTTTCTTGCCCTTCATCTTGTTGCTATTGATATGCTATTAACGTGCCAAAGATCAATAGCTCACCAGGTGTTTGAACAGAATGATGTTACACTAAGTTCTGAAGGCACTTGATTTCATTGCAGACAGCAGCTCCGTGTTCTGTATTGGAACAGGGTCCTATGGTGAAAGGTCTTGTGAAAGGACGGCTATCTTTCTGCACCTCAAGAAAACAACTGCTTGCAGACTGGCACAGCTTCAGATGGGCACAGTTTGGAATTCTATGGACAACCCATGCAGGAGTTAAAGGTTGACATTCAAGCGGTCCCTGCACCTCATTTTAACGCATTTTATGAAGTCATACTAAAATGAAAAGGCCAACTCAATGATTCTTAAAGACATTGAGTGTTAAACTGGTCAGTTATCCATGAATTAAATGAGTTTGGCCAAATACCTGTGGATATCAGAGATGACAACCCAAATATAAAGATAGCATTGAAACAACATATTGGAAGTCACCACCATAAAGAAGTGAAACTGCAGTATGAATAGGTCATGACCTATTTATATTTAGACATGGCCATATTATGGGAGATAATATAAAAAAAAACAATGAAAGACAGCAGTCCAAAACCAAAAGGCATTTTTAAAACAGCCCAGTTTTCAGGAGCCCTAATGAAGTCAGCCATATTTAGGGGATATCATTGCTCATATTCTTCTGCTACTTGTATAACAAAAATAATAAGAAGAAATAGAATCTTGTCGAGACAAACAATAATTTCTACTTTTTCTCATTATCATTTATCAGGGGTGCTAGCTCTTCCACTTGTGTCATATATTGCAATGATATGGACAGCAAGATGAACACTGAGAAACAAAGCAAAACCTTCTGGAAAAAACATGTTGCGTCTTTGTGCTTTGAGAAGATTCACCTGGTCAATCCATGGTTATCAAAGAATCCAGGCACACCCATTCCGTATTAAGAACTTCAACAACTTTAATAGGCTTTTGAATCCTGACTTTGTATGGTCTCCTGTAATATACGGATCATTATTTGTTAACTAGTCATCGACTCTCTCCCGCACTCCATCTGGATAATTCGTAGAACTGTGATTCTCTCTTACAGACGGGATGAATCTTTGGTAGTTGTATTCGGACAGTCCTTGTCTGCCAAAAGCCCCTACGAGTGCCAGAGCCGGATTTGACCTCTCCAGGACACGGTCACCTCCGATGGCCAGCCAGGACCAAGAGCAGGGTGAGACACAACTGCCATATATGCTCTGCTGTAGGAGGGGCCAGGGATCTCAGATCTAGAGATCAAACACATGATTGCAAGCACTCAATTATTTTTATCCAAAATAACTGTAAATCTACACATCAAATCTCCACACACCTACTCAGTGTGTACATTTCTAGATCATAGAGAAAAGATACAGAACAGATGCCAGCTTCTGAATTTTTGTTCTCACTTTCAAACACACACTATGGTTGCCTTGTTAATATGTTTACAGAAATTACATTTCCACAGAAACTATTCTACTGTACACATAATTCAACCATAAATTACCTTCTGAAATTTGTGTCACTTATTTTCATTGTATTACAAGTACTTGAAACTACTCCAGATGCCTCAGTTAAAATCTCCATTTGTAAACAGCCTTGTGAATAGTTAGTCAATAAAACAGCCAGAGAAGCCAGTGGCCCGCATCACTAGTAAATATTTCATACACTGTATTGATTGAGTAATATAACATTAATGCAAGAGGAGTCTGATAGTCTGCAGTCCTGTTTAGAAATCAATACCTGAGAGATTTATCCTCTATTTCAAGACTATCCAATATACTCACTGCTATTGGGAGGGGGGTCTCGACACTCTCCCTCCTCAATGGTCACATCGTCTATGGCAATATCCCCTTCAATGCCAGGACCACGGACGCCCTCCAAAACCATCTAACATGAAGGGACAAGAAGAATGATTTGGATAAACACCTCTTCTTATGCCATTACACAAACCACATTTTTCAGTTCAGTGCCATGTGTAATATCTTGTTAACTAAGCACAACAAAATACAACGTGGAATTTTCTTTCTTAATAAATTCAAGTTTAGTCAAGTCCAGATATTCATTCCACTCGTAAGACCAAACTGAATGCTTAATCAATGTCAAAGTTGCATTGGGCAGTGTATTCTACCAAATGGAACTTGAGGGAATATTCATAGTCATCAGTTATCATTGCTTAATCTGAATACTTCTTTCCAATGACTGTTTTTTTACCCTATTCTATTCTCTATTTAATATTTAACATTAATGATAAAACCTTATTCTCTGTTACTATCACTCATGTTATTGTTTTGCTATTGACCAGCGGAGGACCTTCCACTCAAGGTTTTTTCCTCTTGCTCTTAGGGAGTTTCTGTTTGCTATGGTCACCATTGGCTTGCTCATGGGGGCTTAGACTATATAAATAAACATTGACTTGTCTAGTAAAAATACATGTTATCTGAAAGAATGGTTTGACAAAACAATTTGCAATTTTCTCTACCTACTCATAGTTGATCAGCCAAGACATGTTTGGTGTCCAAATTTTGCTTTTTTAATTTAGTGCTGGAGTTAGGATAATGAATTAATGTTGCTAACAAACACTAGAAGTCACCCTAATCTTTTTCGTAAATACATCCTCAGAGCTTCCCTCAAGCCACTAAACCCACATCCAGGATTTCAATCAGGATCTGTTGATGTTTAGGACAAAAGCTGCCTGCAGAATTCCCATGTAACACAGTCCATAGATTATACTCTTAATGCCTGTTGTCTCTATTTATAAACATATATTTTCAGTCCTAAAATTCAGCATTAATAGCTATCTATAAAAAGAAACAACAAAAAATCATGAAAGTCATCTATAGCGTCTACATGCCTGCATGACGTGCATTTGAAGAGGAGTTGAATCCGCTTGAATTGAAGAGGAAGAATCCGCTGTGTTTAGTTAAACAGGTTTTTTGCATTTATATAGTTCATGAGTCAAGCTGCATCATTAACTACACTGACAAGTCTGTGTAATCCTAATGAACACCTGGGTGGGCAAATTGAGAGAAGTTTGTATATTTCTGTCCATTGATATCTAGTGTTTATTAGCAACGTTAACTTCGTAACTCCAGCGCTAAACTACAGAAGCAGCACGTCTAGTGTCTAGATTGACTACATCTTGGGTAAGTGGGAAAACTGTGTATGTCAAATATTTTGTGAACCATTTCTTTAATAGTAGTAAGAACACAGTGTTACATGGTGAAGAAAAGTGAAGGCACCCTTTAAGTGGCCATCAGGACAATGGGTGTTGAATGATTTACACCTGCACTGAACCAATCACTTTTTAAAAACATTTTACTTAGAGTACCTTCATCATGACAAGTAAAAGCTCAGGTAACAATATTATATAAGCATACAATAATTAAATGCACTGGTACGCAGATGTATACAAACAATGAAAAAGTATTGATTCAGGCCACATGCTTTTGGAGGCTGCTCTTGATTCTTTCTCCAGTAGAAAAGACAGCAAGCATAAAAAAATTCTCCTTCTGCTCCAGCAAAACCACAGTGCAGTCTGCCAGTCAGGCTCTAATGTGCTTTTGTGTTGGTGCAGAGAAGGAGTAGATAAGCATGGTGGTTTTTGGGGTCAACATCTTTGTCAGTTTTATATGGAAGTGAAATGCCGTATGATTAATATATACAGGAAAAACACACTAATCCCCTTGATTTCATGTGCACAATTCCTTATGACAGTTTATATGGCAATATCGTTAACAATATAAACATAACCTGACATCTGTAGTTCCAATAAAAACTTCAAGAGAACCTCAGAATACATGCAAAGACACAAACTATAAATGGGTGGTGAAGAATAGGCACAAAACACAGGTATATAAATCATCCATCCATCCATCCATCCATCCATCCATTTTCTAAGCCACTTCTCCGTCAGGGTCACGGGGGGGATGCTGGAGCCTATCCCAGCGGTCATCGGGCGGAAGGCAGGATACACCCTGGACAGGTCGCCAGTCCATCGCAGGGCAGACAGACAGACACAGACAGTCACTCACACACTCACACCTAGGGGCAATGTAACATGTCCAATTGGCCTGACTGCATGTCTTTGGACTGTGGGAGGAAACCGGAGAACCCGTAGGAAACCCACGCAGACATGGGGAGAACATGCAAACTCCACACAGAGAGGACCCCGGTCACCTGGCAGGGGAATCGAACCCAGGGCCTCCTAGCTGTGAGGTGACAGCGCTACCCACCGTGCCGGTTTACAAATCAATATTGACAAAATGCCATTTTTGTTTTTAAAATGAACCATGTGGCTACAGCATAAAGTGATAGTAATGCCTCTCTCCTAATCAAAACAAACTTCATATAAAGGGGCCAACAACCCATAGAAAACTTCATGACACATTTCAGAATCTGGCAAAATCCTTTGTAAGTGCCCTCATAAAACATTTATTCAGAAATTCACTTCAGTTTTTAACCTCCAACATTATTATTTTGCAGCATTGCATATCAGCGGAAAAGTGATTTTTTTAGTAGGAATGTGCATTCTGACTAATTTTGGTATGAGTACCTGCAAAGGTCAATAATTGGTTAATCATGGGGAAAGAAAAAACAAAATGAAACACTGGTGTTGCGCAAAAACATTTAAAAACTTGCTTTATTATTCAAATATGGCTGAGGATTATCAGTATGTTTTTGTGTTGGATGGGTAACTGAGGCTGCCTTTGGTAACCTAAGGAGTTAACAGAGGTAATGGTACAGCACTGGTGGTCTTTTCTTCTCAATAATTAATGCTAATACTCATTCCTGTTAAAACTGGTGTTAATCTGAGCTGTAGGTCTAAATATTTTCTCGTTTTTTTTGTGAAGAAATGTAACAAACAGCTGAACAGTGATTTTAGCATTCGAACACCGACACTTCAAACAGTTAACTGAGCATTCAAATACCCATGCACATCCTTAAAGTACCACAATAATAGGTGTTTCTTGCCTTAAAGTCAACCTGGAATCAAAACTGACCTTTTTATCTCCTTGGTTAATATCCCTTGTCTTATTAAGCATGAGTTATTATGTACCAAATTTAACACACAAAATTCTTGTTTTTCTGTAATCTTTGATCAACACATTTTATAAAGGCAAAGGATTTACAATAGAAATCCTATGACATCATGTAATGTTGTGAAAGCTTATATTATTCACTTTCATTTACAGTAAAACTTGTAGAGGCAATTATGTCTCTTGCTTGAAGGCCTTCCAACTTGAATGTGACTTTTTTGCTGGCTTGACTGTTGCTGACCACCAGCAGCACCTTTATCCACTCCTTTAGTGATAATACTGTAATTGCCATTGTACTAAAATAGCACATTAGAGTCCATTTCATATCCAGACTAGCTGAACTAGAGCAACCACCAAATGCACACAAGGCATTAAGACTCTCAGGCATACTAAGCATGCTTACTCTGCTTATATCATTAATTCACAAACTGGGCCAGAGTTCTCTTCAGTGTACACTACGGTCAATTTGAGAATGACTGCAATTATTAGATAATTATGATAGAATTTGTCAGAAGAGAACAACAACCCCAAGCTACAGTAGTGAGGAGGTTTTTAAGCAAACCTTGGTAATCACAATTTCTTTTTAATTAATCTGTAATAGCTAGGCTTGCCCGAGTCACTGCTTGCACTCTGTTAATACTACATTGTTCTCAGTCACCCTAAACAGAACTGTGTTTTTTGCCAAGCTGAACAACATGAATATCCTGTACAGTCTGAGGCTGTTGTTTCATCTGCCTTGATCAGGTCTTGATCAGGCAAGCTCTTGCTTGCCCATCTTCTGGAAGAGTCTGACCATGATGGAGCTTCCTGCTGTGTACTGATGTGCAGAAAGCCTCACCTCCTGATGATTCTGGTGCATGCACTTGAACTATTTAATCACAGACACTATGTCACCTGCCTCACAATACACTGAGTTTGTGCACATCATCATGACAGTAGTAGTCACTGGTTATTACTGGTTAATCTAAATACTTTCCTTTTCCTTTTTTCTATATTCAATGTCATTTTAATTGTAAAAATGTTTTCTCTGTTTACATTACTCCTGTTGAGTTTTTGCTTTTTTATCCTGTGTCAACCAGAGGATGAATGGGCTCTGGCTTATAACAAGGCTTATAAAGACGACCTGATAACTGGGAAACTGTAACTGCCATCAGACAATCAGATTTCAGCAGGCGTTTGACAGGCTGGACATTGACCAATCATTATGAAACTTGAATGGTATGTCTATGTAGGAACTCTCAATTACTCTATGACGTTGCAAAAGAATTGGCCACTGAGGGCGCAACTCAATGTTCCAAAATTTTAATCAAGTATACCTAACACACGTTATTGCACTTGTGGACATCAAACTGGATTCTAATAATGCAATTTAGTGAGTGCTGTAACTCTGCAATTACAAGTGTTTTAGTAAAATTAGTAAAAAGTACAGTTTTCTGAAAACAGCACTTTTGGCACTAGTTACAGGATTTTGATCCAATCATTTCACCACTAGTCCTGAAATAATCTTTGGCATTTGGAAATCAATAATTATCCCAAAAAAATCCCTTAATTAATAATTACTAAAACTCAAAACCCTCATCATCAATTTAATATTCTTCTTTATTACGGTCTTTATGCAAGTGCATAGTAGTGCTTACAATAATTAATAAACAATAACAATTGATAAAAATTGTTCCACTATATGATTATACACTTTGAACTATTGTACTTATATTTAAATAATAATAAAAAAAAATGATACAATCATAATTATGTAATTATTAACATTTTAGAGACATCAAAGCTTAAGCAACAGGCACATAGGAATCACCAGGGAATCACCAGGGAAGGTAATCCAATTCTGGAGATGACCACAGCAAAAAAGTAGTTTCCTCACCTG
Organism: Pygocentrus nattereri; assembly: GCF_015220715.1. Lineage (NCBI taxonomy): Eukaryota > Metazoa > Chordata > Actinopteri > Characiformes > Serrasalmidae > Pygocentrus > Pygocentrus nattereri. The sequence continues at coordinate 15,119,399 of NC_051220.1, forward strand.
AAATGAGTATGTAGGGTGGATGTCGATTCTAGCCTGCCTCCAGCGGTCCCCTTGGTTTCCGCTGAGAGTCCACACAGAGCTATCTTGACCAGTCTGACTCTTCTGTCTTAAATACACATTCAAGGAGCCTTTGAAAAAACAACAGCACAATATAAAAATTGCTAATGGTAAACTGATAATGATAAATGATAAAGTGAGTTGCAATTACTGGAAAATGGTGGAATTACTGGAAAACACCTGTAGCAGATTATGGGTTCTTTGCTCCAGTTCTCATTGGGGTAAAAATGATTCTATCTGCTGTTTCTTGCATTTATTATTACATGCTTACATTGTTGTAAGGTGTTAAATGTTTACTGCTTAGTGTAGTAAACGCTTGTAACGCAGAATGACTGCTGAATTCCATTGTTTGTGCATAACATATACTAATGTTATTATAATGATCAGCATAAAAATGATAAACCTGAGAGGAATTGTATTGAATTAACTACCACATAATTAAAGCTCCAAACAGCTACTGGGAAAGACAGACAGAACAAAATTCATTGATGGTGTTTCACATGCAAGCACTTGTTACATTGATTTCTGGCAATAAAAGGAAAGAAAAAAGGGACGTGCACCCATCTGTCAAGGATGCAGCCAAAAGGTATGTTTCATTTCCTTACAAATGAGGACACAGTGAGGGACACAATATGCAGAAGAGAAGAGTACAGTCACGCTAGGATAAATTGCCCTGGAGAAAAAATGCTTCAAGCAAGAGCAATAAAAAAGAAAAAAAAAAAAAACTACTGAAAAAGCCTTATCTCTTTTGCTCTGCCATCCAAATGCATACTCTTTGCAGCCTCTTATGCAAGCTATCACATCAGAAGAGCAAAATGATTTGAGCATGGTGTTTCTGCTTTTTTTCCCTTTTTGCTATGCAACTAGATAGAAGATTCTGTTTGGTTTTTATTTCCGTAAACCTCAGGCACCTGAGGCGGTGGTGGAAAAGGCCAGAGAGAACAGACCCTAGCGAGGCTGAATTAGCTTGACACATCCAATTCAGAGGGCAGACAGCTTTGCGAACCAGAAAATTGCAGTTACAAGCTTGTCTGTGAGGCCAGCGAGGTCATCACGATCCCTGAAGTGCAAGTACATGTCCAGCATGAACGGAGCATGAGAAAGACCTCAATCTGTCTGGACATCTTGAATTAGGTTATGGGGAACAGTGATCCACAATCTTTTGGATCATTTCTGCAAACTCGTCACATAAAGCAACAGTTTCCTAGCCTGTAAATGAGCCTAAATTGGACAAAAACCTTCAGTGATGGATTTTAAACAGGGTCTGAGACTATACTACTGTTTGCTGTTTTCTCAACTAATATGTTGTGAGTTGAATACAGAGCGATTTACATGAATGAGCCAACATGTTTATGAAGGGTATACATTCATTGAGAAGCTTATGTGTTAATGTGTTATACAATATGAGATCATCACAACTATCACTAAATAGCTGTATGTATCCATTCATTATTATTCACAGAGATCATCTTACCTATGTGCTTCCCATACATGTGGTAGTAGAAGCTAAAGCAGTAGGTTGGATTAGTGGCCACATTTCCGTAGGGATTTTTTGGAGCAACATTAAACAATGGGGTCAACAGTCGTGCCTTGTCTCCTTCCTGACGAGGTCTTGAGGTTTCAATGTACATGTAATAACCTATGCAAAACAAACACACACACACAGATGAATGACTGTATCGCTAAACATCCACTTTTACACTGTCTTGCACACTGTTAAGAAATGAAATGCTTATAATCCCTAATATAAAAAACTACTATGTAACATTTATTACATTTTTGATGTCTCTGAACTGCTGACTGCAGTAGTAGCCTGTACATCACTGGCTATGTTAAGATGCAAAGATTTTTGCCAATCTGATTGAATACAATCAGACTACAGATTCAGACTGAGGTGTTTATATGTACATTCTATTCAACAATCTGATGAAAATCTTCGTTTACATGCTCACTACAAGTAATCCAAAGCACAATGATGCGCATGTGTGGAGCAGCGCTTACAGTGAACGTTATCATGACAGCAAACATCACGTGAGGACCAGTCAATGTGAGGCGAGTTTCCTGTTGGCATGCTTGTGTTTTTAATTGCTTTAAACTGATGTCAGACTCAGAAAACGTCCTTCACATGTACTTATGAAGGAAGCGGTGTGTTCTGAGACACATAAGCTGGACGTCCGTCCCACCGCCGTCTTTTAAAGCTCAGAGCATGAACCTCGTCTCCTCTGCAGCCCAGTTTCTGCTCCGCTGTGTTGACCGGTATAAACCTCTCGCTATGACGCGACGCGCATGCGCGGAACGTTCTTACATCTTCCGATTGGAGTGTAATTCAGGCATTTACATGAGCTATTAGTCAGATTATTAACGGATTATTAGGCTGCATGTAAACTTGGCTATTGTAACATGTTGTACATCATGTATACAATTTTATAACATCATTATAAGCATGCCCTCCTAGCAAGAGGGTTATGTACAGTACCATAATTTTGGATCTATGGCTTGTAACAACAGCTTACACATTTTGGTGCCATATACAACCATTAGTTTTTTTTAATGTTTTTTAAAGACCCACATACAAGTTTTTTTTTTTTCTCAACACAGAGAAGAACCATTTAACCACAAAAGAACTGCTTAAGCAGTCAAATAGTTCTTTGAGTCTTCATAGTCTTGAGTCTTCATCTTCATATAACCTCTGTCTTTTGTTTGGGGGTGAAAGTTTGTTGTGGTCCAAGGGCCAAAACAGAGAAAAGAAAACAACAAGTTCATTAAGACAATTTCTGTCATTAGGTCCTGTTTTAAATATAATAAATGACAGATTTTTCCATTTTTGAAAATTGCTATACATATATACATATATATACATATATATACATATATATATATATATATATATATATATATATATAGGAACAGATTCCTGTTTCAACATGACTGCGCACCAGTACACAATGCAAGGTCCATAAAGACATAGAGTTTGGTGTGGAAGAACTTGACTGGCCTGCACAGAGTCCAGACCTCATGCGCTTTTGGAAGACTGGTCAAAAAATCTTGCAAATCTGCAAAAATCCTAAACCTTGTGTAAAGCCTTTCCAGAAGAACTGAAGCTGTTATAGCTGCAAAGGGTGTGCCGACATCATATTAAACCCTGTGGATTATGAATGGGATGTCGCTCAAGTTCATATGTGCGTGAACGCATATATAAAATTTTTATTGTAACACTGAATTAGGAACACCTAATAGGTGCATGTGGAGAAGGGGGCGTGGCCGAGTGTCAAATGCAGGATGGAGAAGCTGGTCTGGCTGAACCAGCGGGCTAAGTAGCTGATGATGCTCACCTGTGCCTTGTTTCTGGCAACCTACTTATAGCCATCTGTCCTTTCAGTAGGTGGCAGAGCCCCGAGAGAGAAGGAGACCAGGGAAGGCGCTAGCGCGAGGAAAGGGTTTAGGGACTAGAGCTCCCTTTTTTCGGGGAGCAGGAATAGGGAGAGAGAGAAGGAGAGAGAGAGGTTTCCTGGGTGGGGGCTCCCGCCCCTGAATACGCCGCCATGTGTGCCAGCTCTGTGGCCTTGTCCAGCGATTCCGGTTGGTGGCACTGGACCCAAGCTGCCGTTTCCTCGGGTAAGCGAGTGATGAACTGCTCCAGCACCACCAGGTCGAGGACCTCCTCGGAATCGCGCTCTTCTGACAAGAGCCACCTCCTGCAGGAATCCCGGAGTTGTTGCGGCAGCACAAAGGGCCGGTCAAACTCACGGAGTGTCTGCGTGTGGAATCGCGGGTGGTGTTGCTCCGGAGTTCTACCCACACTCTGGAGGATGGCCCTTTTCAGCTCATTGTACTCTAGCTGCGATTGAGCAGAGAGCTGTTGGGGGGCAGCAGTCGGATGGCCCAGTCCTTTTTCGGCCACCCCCAGTTTCCCGCCACTCACTCGAAGAGCTTCATGAACGCTTCTGTGTCGTCTTGCAGAGTCATCTTCGAGATGGAGATGGTTGCTGGAGCTGGAGTACTGGTGGCTGACAACAAACTCCGGAGAAGCTTTCTGTCCGTTTCTTGGCCATGAGCCAACCCCTCGAAGCGGGCCTCGTTTTCCCGCTGGACATCCAGGAGAGCTTGGTGTTGGGTCTGCTGCAGGAGGGAGAGTGCTTTAACTAATGCTCCAAGCGGTGAGGCCTCTATGGCGACGTCCGTCCACTCCTTCCCGGGTTTTGGCACCATTGTAACGATTTTAACAGTGGGTGAAGAAAAGACACTGGGGGCATGGGGTGAAGGCTGAGATCTCTCTTTTAATGTTTGAAAGCAAAACGCTCAGCTTTTCAGCCTTCAAAAATAAGGCATGGCTCGCGGGGACTTCTTAGTCCTTTTTCTCTTACGCTTGTTTAGTTCCACTCAGTTGGCTTGGCTCGGCCCGGTTCTGCTCTCGCACCTTCCCTGATCTCCTTCTCTCTCGGGGCTCTGCCACCTACTGAAGGGAGAGACGGCTATAAGTAGGCTGGCAGAAACAAGGCACAGGTGAGCATCATCAGCTACTTAGCCTGCTGGTTCACCAAGACTGGCTCACCCACACCCCACTTCTCCACATTGCAATAAAGAAAAAAAAACATCCACAGTTTTGCAAATGAAAATGCATTGTTGATGAAAGGTCAATGGAGAATGGCCAGACTGGTTTGAGCTGACAGAAAGGCTACAGTAACTCAGACAACTACTCTGTACAACTGTGGTGAGCCGAAAAGCACCTCAGAATGCACAGAACGTCAAACCTTGTGATCGGTGGACCACAACAGCAGAAGACCAGTTTTGTCAGCCACAGTGGGCACAGACTCACGAAAACTGGACAGCTGAAGACAGAAAAAATGTAGCCTAGTCTGATAAATCTCAATTTTTGCTGAGGCATACAGATAGTAGGGTCAGAATCTGGTGCCATCATTTATCCAAGGATCCATCCTGCATTGTGTCGACAGTCCAGACTGGTGGAGGTGGTGTAATGGTGTGGAGAATGTTTTCTTAACACACTTTGGGGACATCCATTCAAATTATCTCTAAAATGCCACTGCCTTTTGAGTATTGTTGCTGACCATGTGCATCCCTTCATGATCACAATTTACCATCTTCTAAGGGCTGCTTCCATCATGTCTCAATGCAAAAGTCACCTGACACTGGTTTTATAAACATGATTTATGAGTTCAATGTTCTTCAGTGGCCTTCCCACTGACTGGATTTGCATCCAATAGAACACCTTTAGGTACGATGGGAATGTGCAACATGAAAGCGAACCTGAAAAAGGAATTGCGTGATGCAGTCATGTCAAAATAGACCAGAATCTCAACAGGAAGTTTTCAACATCTTGTGGAATCCATACCACAAAAGAAGAAATGGAGGCCCAAACCCAGTATTAGTATAGTGTTCCTAAAAAAGAGTTAGGTGAGTGTTTATATAAATTAAAGAGTGGTGCATGTGTCACCTGCACATGTAGTCAGACTGCAGACTGTCACTTTGGATAGGGTAGCCCTCCCTTTTGTCTTTTCATTTTATTTGTGGATGTTGCTAAATATTCTCTATTTACCTAGCACAGATGAACAACATAGAGATACTGCATGTAGTGTACTGCTAGCTTGCCTACAGCATGAATACAAACAATACTGGACTTATCAGTAAATGTATGACATAATGAAGTAACTATGCAGCTCAGATTAGCAGTTAAATATCTTTTTTTTTTTTGCTTTCAGGCACTTGCAATAGATTTTACTATTTTAATTTTTATTTTCTTCAGTTTACTAAAACACTATTCATTTCTTAGGTTTAGTTTGTTTCTAAATGTGTAGAGTTACAGAACTCATAGTTCGTCTATAACAGTATTGTTATATACCATCACTAAAAAGGTTAAACAAATTTCTTTAATTATCTTACACTAGCACCTTCTTTTAATTAAAAAAATAAAAATAAAAAATACATTACAGCTGCCTCCTTCAGGCACTAATCAAGTGGTCAGTTAGTGATGAATTTTGAGCTCCTATATGAAAACCAAAGTCAATCCAAAAGCAAGAGTGAAACGTGTTGTTGGTCTAGACACATGCTTGTAGCCCAATGATAAAGGGAGAGAGAAGTGATCACATCCATCTCAAAAGTATAGCACTGTGGCTAGACTCTACTCTTGAAATCCAGAAGAGACCTTACTCCTCAAGGCATCTGAAGTCAAAAGAAGCCCATATAAAAGTTTCATAGTTTCACAGTTACGGAATGCTGCAGAGCTTCATTTCACCCACATAATGTGCCAACAACTCTCCTATTCCCTCAAATCTGAACTTTGAAGTTCAGTCTTTGAGTTTATTTAATGTTTCAGGAGAACTTCAATGCTAAGGCAAGTAGCAGCTTTATCAACGGTTGTAGTCTATAAACCTTACCCTTTACTGCTCTCATGCCAAGCAATATCTGAAATAATAATCAATAGCAGAACTAAAATTACTCCATAGTATGCTACTTTTGATTAATGTTACAATCTACTTAATAGATTTTAAAAGGCTCATATTTTTCCTTTAAAATTGGGTGACAGGCGGCAGCTGACTTAAATTGCTGTTGACTCAGAAAGTTTGATAACATACATTCAAACATCACACAAAAGCATTTATATCGAACTTGGCAAACATGCTTTAGTTCTGGCTTTGGGCTGTGGCTGCTGTACGAATAACCAAAGATTGCACAGACTGAAAAGACTGTTCTGGCAATGGAATTGTACTGACTTACTACTTGTCAGTTTGGCTAAATTGGACCCTGTGATATTATATGATATGATATTATAAGACTGTCCACACGTCTAACTTTCCAACAATGGCATTTTAATTTATTGCTAAACACAACTGGGTGAATTGTTTGCCTTCAAAAGGAGCTAATAGAAAATTTGGAGACCCAATCACAACTCCCAAGAATTGGTCAGCTGGACATTAGCCTCAGTTACTGTCAGCTGGTGGCACAGGAATCTTGGTGGCTGTTAAAATCTTACTTCAGATAGATTAATTTCTCTTTACTCTATGATGTAGAGACTGGTGCTATAGCAAACTATCTACTGCACCATTTCCATCACCAGATATCTAAAGTTAAAGTGTCTTTAAGTTTGCGTAGCAGTTACAGCAGTCCACAGAAATCAGCAAAATCAATTTCTGATAAAAAAAAAATATTGTATTGGTTGCAAACAATAAGATTCTATGCATATTAATCTAGTTTGCCAACTGTTGAAGAAAGAATTTTAGAAATAAAACCAACTTCACCAATCACAGACCGTTGCTTTCTTTCACATTTTGGTAATGTTATCTCAGTTCTGAATTACCCATAAAAATAATTTGGGATATTATATTATTGCTAGCAACTGCTGCAAGAGGCAATGAGTTTGCATATATGATGAATATCTGCAGGAGCAAAACATTTAAAAGACATATTTGTGCCTCAGCACTCAGTACCTTGCTTTGAACCACTACGGTCACTGCTGGGTCCAGTGTTAGGGGTATACTTGGTGTCTCTGGTGGCAGCACTATGCCTTGTCCAGTCAAATTCTTCTGTCTTGTCTTGGGTGAACATACATATGGCTTCTTCTTCAAAGTTGCAATGGAATTTACCTTTGGAGATGAAAATATTTTATTTTTACTATCATGTAATAATGGTCATCTTTTTGTTCAGTTGCAGGACAAATATTTCACACTTAATCACTTATGTATGCAAGCAATATTACTTGCTAGACTCATAACTGGCAAAGCAGGCCATGACACAGTAACAGTTACTCACCACCTACACTGTTTGACAGCACTTGTTTTTCTTAATAATGTCTCAGGTTTTAATAGAAAAAAATATGTTTAGTGTATCTCCAAACTACGTTATGGCCACTATGATGGATTTAAAAGATACTTACTCCAATGGGGGTTTACAGGAGCTGTAAATGAGAAGAGAAAAAGATGTTAGAAAACATGAAATTATAGCTGCGGGTGGGCTACAGTCAATAGCTCATTATTACGCTATATAAAAGATAGTGGGGAAACAATCGGGACCATGTTGTTTGTCCCCAGAGTGTAATTTGAGAAAGCGAAAGATTTGAGCATCATTACCTTTTATCACACAGCCAAAGAGAGAGGGAGAACGGGGGAGTGTGGGGAGATGAAAGAGGACAGGAGGAGTGCATGTGTGTGAAGGGAGGGGGAAGAGGATACAGAACATTTGACAGCATGAGCCAGACAGAGAAGAGGGGTGGGGGAGTAGATCAAGGCTCGAGGGTCTGTTCAGGTGAAGCAAACAGATTTGTACATGAACTAAGTAGACCTGTAATGACCTGTAGCTTTTATAATTTAACTCAAAAGCAACGTATCTGGGCAGTTTTTCCAGGTGCTGTGGAGAGTCCTGCACATGCTTCAATAAAAGGTAAAACGCCACAAGATTTCACCTAAATATTTTTCCTCTTAGCACATGACAAAACTTACGGGAGCATCTCTTAAATGGTGAGTACTGCTCTGTGCACTGGTATGAAATTTCAACAGTTTTCTGCCTGGAGAAGGGCAAGGAGTCGCATGCTGTGATCAGACAGTCATGAAGAGAAAATGATGCTTGAAAACTGTTTCATGAGAGACCCAGGAAAAAATGTGCAGAGGTAACAGCTTGGCATAAAACCTGTTTTGATATAAAGTGGTACATTGTAGAGAGACTTACAGACTGATAAATTTCTTGATTTCTTTACAGTGGTCCTGACAGAAAAGTTTGCAATGTATACAACACCAAGATCCAAATACAAATGAACAGGGGTCCTTCAACTCTGTTCTGAGGTTTTATATGTAATGTTGATTAAGTGAAAAGCGTGGGAAATCTAGCTTGCCCCTCTCTTCCCTGAATGAATTTTACAAATACATTTTAGGCTAAAATGTTTTCTATCTACCCTATCGTAAAAAAAATAAAGCAGCATATTCATAACTATTTCATGTAATATCTTTCTGTGTGGTAACTCTTAGAGGCAATAAATGCAGGTGTCTAGTTGTGACCACCATCAATGTGAACAATTCTGACTTATTAAGTCTTTCTAGAATGGCCATTAAACTCTGAATGGCTTTGTTTACACCTGGAAGATGTAACTATCCAGACATTTAAACACAACAGTGAATTCCCCTGAATTGAATGAATAGATGTGAACATGAATGAGTGGATGGTTAGATGAATGACTGAATGAATGAATGGATGGATGGATGGATGAAAGAATGTTCGGTAAAAGTCTGTTTCAAAGTATTTCCATCAATGGACCTCTGTAAGCTGTAACATACTTTCGTGAATACATAGATCTGACAATAATAAGCAAAATCAACATGTAGACCTGGAGCGCACGCAAAAAGGAGAGGCACGTCATGTTAGATGTTTTCCAGGCACATCAACAACATTATTTGTGCAGTAGAAGAGAGAAACCATCATGAGGTAATTGAAGGTGTTAAAAAAATGAGAACAGTCAACACTGAGCACCAGGAGCCAGGATACCAAGAAAGAACAAATGAAACAGCTGGCTGTAGCAGTGACAAGAGAATGGAAGATATGTGACCAAAAGGTAGATAAAATAAGACAACCATGGCTGGAAACATGGAAGAAGGAGAGGAAATCAAGATCTTGTAATAAGAAAAAGAAAGTAATAAGTAATAAGAAAAAATGTTTTAGGGAGTCTGGAAATCTAAAGGGTAACTTCCAAAAGCTGAAAAGGGCCTTCCATCAAGCAAGCGTGTGAGCAGATGGACAAGGGGCAGTGGGCAAAGGAAAGGACAAATTTCAACAAAAACTCTTTTAATATCTCTTGCGGACAGAACACAGGAGCTGACAGTGACATGGAAGAGTACCTCTGTGAGACTAGCAGTGATCCAAAGTGTGAGAAAGAATTAGAGGTGGCAAAGAAATATATTAAATTTGACAAGACAATCTTCCCTTTCAAAGATGCAGAACCCACATAGCGAGAGGTCTGTGAGTTCATTAATAAAGCCAGGGGAATTGTCCTAGCGCCCAATGTGACACCATATACTGTGAAATGCTGAGGATACAGCAGTGTAAACCGAGGAGGTGGTGTGGAGGATGATTTATCTACCTGACAGTTGGCATACTGCTGAGTGTTGTCTTATTTGAAAGAAGAAGAACTCCAGAGACATAAAGCAGTTTCAAACCATCTCAATGCTTAATGTGGAGAAACCCTTCATTTGCAGTCACAGCAGCCCAAGCAGCAGTCCCTATGTAAAAATCAGCAACGAATAACAAAACATTCACTAACATGTCATAGATTGCATATATCACTGGGGGTGAAGTGATTATTTGACTTAGTCAACTAAAATCGACAACCAAATTAGTTGCCAACTAATTTAGTAGTCACTTAGTTGGTAACGTCAATATGCACCTTTCTCGCGCTCACTAGGCACGTATTCACATTACAGCTCCTTGGAGAGTTAACAACATGGCAGCCTCAAAAACAAATCCTGAAAAGTGTTAAACTCAGAAAATTCATTGGCGTAGTATGTGAAGTACTGGAGGGTGTGTTTAGGGACGTGGCGACAGTTGTGCTAGTGAGCTAGTTAGCTTATGTTAATGTTATAAGCCGTCCTACTTCATGTTATGAGCTGATCTATAACATTTTCCATTTCAAAATGCATGTTCCCTTGAATTTACACATCATGGGTTATACATTTTGACAGGAAAAATAAACTGGAATTTTATTTTTAATCTTTTGTTTTAGTAGGAAAGTTAATTAAAACAGTGAAATCATGAATGATATTCATCTTTATTGTCTTCATTGATAGCGAATGCATAAAACAACGTCAAGCTAAATTTAAAAGCTAATAGCTACATGACAGTTATTTGGTAATGTAGTGATTCATAATCCAAATAATCAATTATTTGTTTCAGTAATGTATTGATTATTCAACCATCAAATTAGTCGTTTGTTGCAGCCCTAATTTCAACATAGCAATTCTATTCAATTGGATTTTTTTTGACAAAAAAAAAAAAAACGCATCGTTCAAAAATGAAGGAACCTCAAAAATAGGTGGAAATGGCATTTAATGGTTGCTATGAAAAAGAGTGGAAGCCAGGGAAGGGAAGCCAAGCGAAAAGCAGCACATTGTGTCAGAATGGTTTACTGCACTTTTATCTGAAGACCTAGAAAGAATGGATACTGTATTGAGACTGAAGCTTCTACAGTTCTACAGTGGTATTAATGTTAAATATAAAGGAGGCTGTCAATCTGAAAAGCCACATTATCTGTGATCACGGAATTATATATCTGTGTAGCTCAACAGATTAGCCTGTTAATTCAAATCATCAAATATCATCTCTTCTACTAACATAGACAAACATCGTATTGATTGAAAGTTTGAAATACACATTTTACAAAAGCCCATTCTGCATTTAGTGGTTCATAAGGCTTCATTAGGGATGTCAGTAGTCAGACGAGCAACTAAAACAACAATAAGTATCAGCTAGACATCATCATCATGTACAGCCAGTACTGAGCAGGCCTGTGTTCGTTTACACAACTTCAATCAAAACAGAAGTAAAATTAACAATAAATACAACAGTTAGTTCCTGCCACGCAAGCTGATTGGTCGAGAGGTGTTCTAACCATGCTGATGTTTCACCATAACATCAGAGGTTTTAAAAAACACTGTGCTGAGACGCCGCTGCTAAGCAAGATTTTGACAGCTGTAGGAGACGCTCCAGCCAATTGAACATTTTTACTTCTTACTTTGCAAACAAACAGAAAATGGACACTTTTAATATTCAATTTGACCGACAGCAGATTTGGTCAAACTGAAGATGAGACTACACTAAATTCCTAAACTGTCATTTCCACTGAGCAAGCTTTTCAGTTGGCAGCTGTGAGAGAAGAACCTAAACAACCTGCAATTAGCCAGAAATTAACCGAATACTATTCGCCAAACGTGTAGTCTCGTCTTAAATTGGACTGAGCCATAAAACTGCAGCAATAAAAAACAAATAGCTAGCTCAGTGGTGATGACAGTTTCGGAGTTCAGTGTAAGCTGGAGAATGAACTGCCAGCTGTGCTGCGAGTGAGCAGAGTTTGTTACTCTGACGTAGCAACAAATTGCTTGTTAAGGAACTAATTGCTAACATTAAAACATATTAAATGACACATTCACGTCCCAAAATCAGGCAAAAATAAGAGGGTCTATCCTATTACCTGGCTGATTATTTGATTCATAATTTTCAGGCAGATTTAGCTCATCCACAGATTAAACAATGTATTGTGAGTAAAATATAGGAGGTGTAATAAAGTCCAGAAGGCATTCATTGTTGTTAAACTCATTCAGAAGACAACTGCATTATTTGCTGAAGGGAAAACTGCGGCCCTTGTTATTCTCTGTTGTTCATTCTGACCTAAAGTACAGAGTTCAATTAAAACCACACCACGATTTCTGGAAAGTAAGCGGTCATGGCAATATGTTACGCCCATTGGCGTGAAAACATGACTGCTTCCCTACTGTAAATCTCTTAGGTCTCATTTTAATACTGTTTTAGTCATGCACTTGATTTGACTTTGACTCACCAATCTACGTTACTCAAATAGCCACTTGAATTACGTGGAACACACTTGGCCTCAGCTAGGCTAGTGAGCTAATTAGTAAGCCATGTAAAACTGCAGTGCATAACCATTTTTAAGACACCTAATAGAACTCGGATCAACCTAGAGAAAGAGAGACTAACTGCTTTGTCTCTCTATAAGCTTTGCTTTAGAATCAAGAAGCACTTTTTTTGCTGATGCAAGCTGTGTAGCCTTTAGCTTGTTAACTAGCAAGCTAGCTAGGTAAAGTATTTAAGTTATACCAGTTGTCATATCAGTATCATTTATAACAGTAGGTTTGCTAGCAGCCCAGTCTGAACATGTAAAATTGAGTGTTTTAAAATACCAAGTATTTTCAGGTATTTTACTGCTGATGCTTATAAACAACATCGCCTGCAATTTTTTTACACGTTTGAAAAGGGAAATATCTCAGACCACATTGACTTCTGGGCATGTTCTGCTGCCAAAGCCAACCCATCTGTTTACATGTTCCCTTCACCTAACACACTTCACTTATGTTAAAATATAGAAATGGACAGCTCTTAAGATGGTGCTGGGGATCGCAGTTTTTAAGGAGGCTGTCAATCTAATGATGTCAATTCAGTGTGCAGTAGCAGTAGCTTACATGTAGCAATACTCACATTTCAACTCTTTAATGACCTCATAATTTGGAGGATCCAGTAATTTTCAAGAGAAGAATGTTCAAAGGACACATTGTTTCAGGTTCTGAACATTTTATCCACCACAGGGTGCTACAGAGGCAATTTTTAGTTCCTAATATGGGCATAATGTGGACTACAGAATGATGCACACCTACAGTGGTCTGAACAGCGTCATAACTCCATAACGTCATAATGAAAGCAAAAGTTAAATTAATTACATATTAAAAAATAAAAATTAAACATTTTTATAAACATGTCTAAGAAGAAAACAAGTCAGTTCTTTGTTGTTTGTACAAATCATTAGAGTATATATACAATTAATTTTTTAAAAAGTGTTTTTTTTTCTTTCTTTTTTATCCCCCAGGCCAGTAGAAATATACAAAGTGCCAGTAAAACTCTGATTTACTGACCATAAATAATTGGCACATATTTATGTTTTGTCAATACTGTTGAATATTTTAGTCTGTCAGCCCTACTGTTCTACAGATACTACCAGGTGGTTGAATTTAGAAGTTTGATTGGCACAGCAACAGTAACTAAGGGAGACAAAACTTGGATGTATGTGTGTGTAAATAGAGCATGTGCTGTTCTGGAATCTCATTTCTGTGTTAAGCAGAGTGCGAGAGGTTTGTGGAGATTAAAACCATTAAAAATCAACTACAAGTGCAAAACAAAAAAAAATTGCTTTCTACTATAAGAGAAAACTAATCAGCAGTGGCAAAAAGTAAGTTTACTTTCTTTCTTAATTCAAGTTCCTTTTTATTGTATTGTATTATTGACTGTTTTTTTTTTTAATAATGAAAGTGTTTTCTTTTCCCAGTGATGTCACACTGCTGCTGATTGAAAATCAAATTAAAGAGGTGAAGACATGGGTCCTCACTAAACTGCTGAAAGAGAGAGAATTTAACAGGACTGAAATTGAACTCTGGTTCAAAGACATTCTCAAAGACTGGTACAGAGAGAGTGAGAGGAGGATAAAGAAGGAGAAAGACTCCTGGATGGAGGACATTGAGAAGCTGAGAACAAACACAGACTCCGTGAGGGAGGTGAGGAATGAGATGATGCTGATGAAAGAGGAACACTTCAGGGAGATGGAAAAGTTAATGGAGGAGATGAAGAACCTGAGAAAGGAGGACGAGAGACAAAGAAAGAGGAGAAAATCTGCAGGAAACAACAAAAAGCACTGGAGGAGAGGTTGAAGGAGATGGAGAAAAAGATCTCTGAGATGGAGAAAGCCAGGGAGAGAATGGAGAAGGAGAGAGAAAGGAGATGAGGGAATGGAGGAAGAGATTGCAGATGGAGAAGAAAGAGAAAGAGAGAGGGGAGATGAAGGAGTACAGGGAGAGGATGGAGAGAGAAAGAGCGTAAGAGAGAAAAGAGATGGGTGAATATATAAAGAAGGCAGAGGGGAAACAGAAGGAACTTGAGATGGAGAGGAGGATCAAGATGGAGGAGAGGAAACAGATTGAGGAAGACAGGGGGAAGATGGAGGAGGACAGAAGAAATGATTGGCACAATATAAGCAGCAGGAGGAGGCTGAGAAGCTGGAGCTGAGGAGAATGATCTGGTGGATGAGGACTGAGAGAAATGAAGACGAAACATCTAAAGCTCCACCAAGAGAACCATGAAGTGTGGATGAGGGAGATAGAGGAGCTGAGGTGAGAGGTGGATGAAAAGCTGTAGAACAGAAAGAAAAGATGGAGAGTGAATTCAAAGAAAGAGAGCAGGCGAGACTGGGAGAGAGCAAGAAAGAGAAAGAGGTGATGAGGATGGAGAGTCAGACAGAGGTGGAGAAAGAAAGGAGGAGGATGAGTGGAGAGAGAGGGAGATCAGCAGAAGCCAGAAAGGATCAAGTCTTTACACCAACTGGAGCTGGAGGCAGAGTTTGCAAAGGAGCTTGCTGAGGTAAAGGGAGAAACTGAGGAACAATGTAGACGAATACTGGTGGGATTGTGACAGAAAATTGTCAGGAGCTGAGGAGAGAAGAGAGGAGGATGAAAAAGGACTGAACGAGCTCTGAAAGAATGAACCTCAGAGAAGGAGAAGACCAGCAGAACCAGAACAGAAGCTCTATGGAAGTATGCAATGGAAAAGAAAAGCAGAAAAAGAGGAAGAGTGTGCTCAGCAGATGGTGGAAGAAGTGAGGTGTAGGAGGAGAGAGGTAGAGGAAGTGAGAGCAAGTAAGAATTATGATTATTAGGAAATTAATATGAAACTTATAAATAAAGGTTTCTCAGCCAAATGAAGCCTGACATTCACGAAACAATTTAAGAAAGACAATCTGAGCATATATTTTGTTGACTAGTTATAAAATAATTGTACACAGAATTAAAATTAGATGATGCCTAATGAATTAAGTACATTCAGACAGATGGAGCGAGAGAACCTGGGAGGAGCGGAGGAGAAAGGCAAGGACGATTAAAGAGGACAGAAAGAACAATGAAAGTGCCAGAGAGAGCCAGAGTAGAAGCTCCATGTATGGATGCAGTGGAAAAGAAAAGAAAGGGAAGAAAAAGAAGATGAGTGTGTTCAGCGGACAGTTTAAGGGATGTAGGAGGACCTCTGCAGATAAAGGATCATTATTGTTATGATTAGTATTAGTAATGCTTGGTTATTAAGAAGTAAAAGGAGTTATAAACCACTCTTCATTGTCTATTTTCTCACATTCAAACTCAATCCGATTTCCAAAAAAAAAAAAAATTTATATGTATTCCAAGCTCTGTAAATCTGTCTGATGTTTTAAAGGGGAAATCTGAATCTACCGTGTTTGGAAATTGATAGGAGAGCTACAGATTTATCAGAATTAGTTCTGTATGCTTTCTAACTTTCCAATATTTTCATACCATTTTAACAGTGATTTAGAAATAGGTTAGAAATGTAGAGGACAATGTGATCCACAGAGAAAGAGGTGCAGTGTGTCTCTCTTAAAATAGGAACATTATAAAGGCTGAAATATTTCTGCACAGAAATTGAGTCGTCTTCTCACAGTGAAAGGATGGACAGAAACACCTGTCGATTTTTTTCAGATGAGCTTGATTTTCTCTCAGAGATGAAAATACGGTTTATCTGATGATGACAGTGTTGCATGATTGTTATGAGTCCCATTTTCTCTGTATCTGTTAATGTTTTTGTCAACATTGTTTTTCCTGACCTTTCTTTTTAAATAACATTTACAAATGTGTGGAAGGTAGTGCAAGAATAGATCCTTTCTATAGGCTGTACCAAGAAGATATACATCTCTCTCTCTCTCTCTCTATATATATATATATACACACATTCACTTATGAAGGTGAAATTCAGCACTAACAAAAAGCACTGCTTTAAAAATAAGCAGCAGGTGTTCACTTCATTCATGCACACAACAGTTATAAATGTTATAAATCTTGCACTCAGTCTTGAATGCAGTATTAGTTTCACTCATGCATAAACACCCTGTAAAAGCACGTCAACAAAATACCCAATGAGTCATTAACATTTCAATATGTACAATATAAAGGTATAAATAAATATTTTGATAACATCATATTATGCTTTTCTGAGTGGATATCATCAGTATGTAAGGAGACTGACCAAATGTATTCACCACAAAGCCAGGATAATTAGTACTGGATTTAGTGCAGTGCAGTAAATGAAACACTGACAAAATTCATTGTACTACTTGTTATAGTTTTTCTGGCACTAATTTTGTGGTACTGATGGTTCTTTTATGCCTGTTTCAAATGGTCAAACACACACACACACACACACACACACACAGAAAACCTGAGCACCTGGAGGAAACCCATACAGAGAGAAGGGGAGAACATGCAAACACAACAGAGAATGGACCCTGGTCACCCAGCCAGGCAATTAAACCCAGGCCCTTCTTGCTGTGAGGTGACAGAGCCCCCACTGTGCTGTGCGGTCCTTATCAAATTACAGAAAAACTAAGTATTATGACATGCATCATGTATCATGAAAACGTCCTGAAGTATTACACACTGTGAGGATGAACCTGGAGTAGATCCTTTCATCTTGCCAAGCCAATCTGACAGACGCCACATTCAAATGGTCTCAAAACTAGTTGTTGGTTCCTCTAGCTGTGGCACAAGAGGAAGCAAAGAAGAAAAACAGGAAATATATACCTATCCATTAATATCCTTTCCACCCTTTCCAAATTGAGTGACTAGGAGATGCAGGAGGACCTAAGCAGGCAGCTCAGATTTCCAGAAGAAACTGTCATCACAGATCTCTGACCATCAGTCTCTGGTCAACAAGTATGAAGCAGGTGGTCCTCGCTGATACCATGAAGCAAATCAACAGAGGTGGCACATGAGTGGATGCTCAGTAAATTTCAGTCCCTCATCCTTTGATGCAAGCAGAAAGGATGGAGAGCCTGTAATCTGCTAGTTAAGGTTGGCTGCAAGGGTTTCCCGGGGTAACCACTCTGAAGAACTTTAGAGCTGAAGGAGCAGCTCAGAGAAAATTGCTATTTGGCTTCAGTAAGCAAGTGGGAAAAACTTCACAGTGCATATGGGTAAAAACTACAAATGTGGGAATATTAAGCATTTAGTAATGAGGTAGAATTGAAAAACTCAACACATGTAACAAGGGATAGTTCCAGAATGCTGGTTCTGCTTTAAAACCCTTCTGAGGTATCATGAGCTAACTGGCATGCTAACAAGGAAGAACCCTATACCACTTTTGAACAGAGAGAAGCTCAAAAGAAAAGAAGAATCGGTTGTTTTAACAGGAAACAGACAAAAGGCACCGGCCATAAAGCCCTCATTTTGATTGTTCATTACATCTTTTCCCTTTACATGATGCAATGAAGAATCTAATTACATGCCAGAGGTTACATTCCCCATCTGTAAACCACCCAGCTGTTTCTAAATGGAGTAAGGAGGAGAAGCCTGGCTGGGCTGAACCTAACAGATGTTGCATATCTGGAAACATGTGCCACATTAGAACACACTCTAATTGATACGCTCCCTCTCTCACCATTTCCCCCTCATACATATAGGCCTATCTCTCAACCTGACATGTTCTCTCTCTCTCTCTCTCACTGCATCTGAGAGAGCAATTCTAGCTACATATGCAGGAGCCAAAGCACTGAGCCAACATCATTAATTACACATGAACAGTACCAGCATACTGTATACATGGCTCAAGCCCATTATAATGTGCCTATCAAGAACACATTTCAAATCACTTACTTAGACTATGCAAGGAAAATTAATAATATTAAGCATTTTCTTCTGTGCAAAATTTCTGTTACAACACATACGAGTAACATTTCTGTTGTATAGCAGTGCAGGAAAACTGTGATTATGCTAGAAGTACAAACATGTCTAAAAGCATGAACACATCAATAAACAAACAAGAACAGGAGTGAAAGTTTGGGCCCTCTACTATACACTGCATTTTGAATATTAAGATTAAGAGACCCTTATTAGTCCTACAATGGGGAACTCCGCATTTAACCCATCCGTGAAGTGAAACACCACATACACATCAGTGAGCACACACACACTAGGGGGCAGTGAGCACACTTGCCCAGAGCAGTGGGCAGCCCAATCTGCAGCGCCCGGGGAGCAGTTGGGGGTTAGGTGTCTTGCTCAAGGACCCTCAGTCATGTGCTGTCGGCTCTGGGGATCAAACCGGCGACCTTCCGGTCACGAGGCTGGATCCCTAACCTCCAGCCCATGACTGCCCCAATCCAGCCCATGACTGCCCCATTATAAGGCACAGCATTGAGTGAGATACAATGTGAACAGTTTTGGTGGTCTACCGGGTCTTGCATGGGTTTAGTGGTCTCATTCATTCCATATCTTCTTAGAATTTCTTTTTTTAAAATTCCCAATTTTTATGTAAGTTGAATACTATAAACAATCTGCTCAGAAATACATCTCTCTTTATATTATTTAAAAAGTACATAATTTCACTGAAAAATTAATACCTTGTGTAACTTGTAACTTGTATTTTGAATGCAAGTTAAATGAACTTTTGCACAGTACTGTATGGAGTGGTTAATCAAAAAGTGACTTTATTTGGCTAGTAAAGTTTCTGTTTGGAACTTTTGTTGGTAGTCATGGTGTCTGGAAATTATTCAGGATGTCAGACAAATAGGTAAAATTCCAGTCATTTATTTGTTGTTGCTCAAATCAGTTACATTGTATTTTGACTCAAAGACTGTACCTAACACATATTCGCAGATTGTCCAAAAACTCTTTGCTAACACAAAAAAGTATAGTTTTTGATAAAACTTGTAACATGGGTGCTAAATATCAGACACTGAACAGGAGTTTTATATGGCTTGGTGCTCAGACTGGCAGAATATACTGAATCTGTTCATTCCTTCTACATATGCAGAACAGCAGGGGAACAACAACAGGGCAAGAATCTTTAAATCTTTTAATCTTTAAAAAATGTTCTTAATTTGAAAGAATATTTTTTACCAGATAATTTACTGGTAGTTACCATCTAATGGAAACCATGAATGCTAGCTAAGTGATAAAACTGCATCTATGCAGCCTAACAAGCTTCACTTATTTTAGCAAGTCGTATCTGCTGGAGTAAGCTGAAGTTGAGATGCTGAAAACAACGCAATGATGTGCAAATCATTTAATCCCTGTATTTATTTAGAACAAAGACAACATACCAAATGTTGTACCTGAGAAATGTTTTTTTTTATTTTAAATATATGTCTATTTTAACTTATATACCAGCAACATGTTTTAAAAGTTCCGAAAGGGCCAAAAAAAAGACTATAAAGCTGTGTAATGCTAAAAACTCCTGCTAGAACATCTCAAAACATATATGGTTAATTGTTAACAGTTCAGTAACATGATTGGAGCATTCCAGAGACCACTCTGTGATTGACTGTGCAGGCAAATGTGCAGCAATTCAAGTATCCTTGAATTGAAAATCCTGAGGTAGAAGAGGTGCTGTTGTGCTGTGTGGTGTTTTTGGCCCATATAAGTTCCTCTGTGATGTGAACACCAAGTAACTTGCAGCTGCTGACCCTCTCTACTGTGGCCCCATTGATGGTGATGGGGGTGTGCACTTTCTCTTCCTTCCTAATGTCCATTATCAGCTCCTTGGTCTTGTTGCCACTGAGAGAAAGGTTTTTCTCCTGTAACCAGTGTGTCAGGAAGGTGACCTCCTCTCTGTAGGACATCTCATACTTGTTGGAGATCAGGCGCACAGTTGTGTCATCTGAAAATTTTATGATGACATTGGAGCTGTGTCTAGCTAAACAGTCATGGGTCTACAGGGAGTACAAGAGAGGGCTGAGCACACAACCTTGAGGGGCTCAGGTATTAAGAGAGGTCAGTGAGGGAAAATGATGCTGCCCATCCTTAACACCTGGCGTTGGCACATCAAGTTCAGGATCCAGCTGCACAAAGAACCACTTAGACCCAGAAAAACTTACTCAGTGGAAAATACCAGTGGTGCGCTCCATGAAAGAGCAACCCACTACTGGCAAGTCTAACCTCCCTTTCGTCTCCATGGCTAAGTGTCGAGCTTAATGTTGAGCTTTGAGGGGATGATAGTATTGAATGTTGAGCTAAAATCCACAAACAGCATTCTCACATATGTATTTTTTGTCAAAATTGGAAAGGGTAGTGTGTTGAGTTTACAAAGTCCTCCCCCAACCTCCGTTTAGCAGATTAGATCACTCCTCCAGCCTGCTACCACCCACCTCTAGCAAGACCATAAGAGCAGAGTACAGAGGTAAAGTGAAATCACAGTTCAACACCACCAGCATGGGAAACCTGTGGTGAATCTGTTCTGTTGGCAGACAAACTCTAGTGGGTCTAAGGTGGCAGGTAGTGAGGAACAGATGAAGTCTCTAACCCGCTTCTCCAAGCACTTGTTTATGATATAGGTCAGAGAAACCAGGTGCCAGTCATTTAAGGTAGTAACCCTGGCTGACTCTGGAACTGGGACGACGGTGGGCAGTTTGAAGCAAGCTGACACTGAGAGAGAAAGAGAGGTTGAAGATGTCTGTGAACACTCCTGCCAGTTGATGTGCGCATGATTTAAGGACGCGTCCAGGAATGCCATCAGGTCTGGCAACCCTTACACAAGGCTCTGCACACTCAGCCATGGAGACGAAAAAGGAGGTTAGACTCACTGGTAGTGGGGGGCTCTTTCAGGGAGTGCACCACTGGTATTTTCCACTGAGTGAGTTTCCCACTTAAATTATCTTATTGTGCTTATCCTCTGCCACAGGTTTCTCATGCTGGTGGTGTTGAACTTTGTTTCCACCTGACCTCTGTACTTATGGTCTTGCTAGAGGTGGGTGGGAGCAGGCTGAAGGAGTGATCTTATCTGCCAAACGGAGGTTGGGGGAGGGCTTTGTAAACATCATGGGTGTGTAGCAGTGATCCAGTATATGGTTGTTGTTGTGCTGCATGAGCTGTGTTTTAAGTACTTTGGAGCAACTTCGCTAAAGTTTACTTTATTCTGAATCTCCAGTGATAACCAGGTCTCAGTGTAGTAAATTACACAGCAGTCCTGTGTTTCTTGCTGGAAAAAGATCTGTGCCTGAAGTCACTGATTTTGTTGTTCAAGGATTATACTTTAGCCAGTAGTATGCTGGGGAGAGGGAGGGCGATTAGCATCCCTGACCTCTCCTGCCCCTCTTGTGGTGTCTGTGATGTTTTCTTGACAGGGTGGCAAAAATAAGTCTCTTCTGTGTTCCCAAACAGTGTATCTGTGTGAGAAACCCAAAGTCTGGTTTTCAGTGAAAGATCATAATCAGATTTCTAGAAGTGTTTGTCCATCATAAACAAAGATGCTGCCAACTTTTAGTGCAAAAAGAATTACGTATA
Source organism: Pygocentrus nattereri (assembly GCF_015220715.1). Classification (NCBI taxonomy): domain Eukaryota; kingdom Metazoa; phylum Chordata; class Actinopteri; order Characiformes; family Serrasalmidae; genus Pygocentrus; species Pygocentrus nattereri. The sequence continues at coordinate 15,141,499 of NC_051220.1, forward strand.
AACACACAATAAATTTTTTTTTAAAAAGTGTGAAGGGAGCTCATAACACAGCAGCTGTAACTGGCACCATTTTGATTTCCTATCATCCAATAATCAAACTTTAACATTTTTTTTGGAAATCATGGATGCCTTGTCCTAAAGAGGAGATGGACCATCTAGCTTGTAATCAACACACTGTTCAAAAGCCAGCATCCGTGATGGTATGGTGGTACATCAGTGCACATGGCATAGGAAACATTAATGCTAAACAATACAGTATATATTAAATATATTGTGGTAAAATATGCTGCCATCCGGATGACATCTTTTTCAGGGAAGGCCTTGCAAAGTTCAGCAAGACCATACCAAAACACATTCTGCACATATTACACCAACATAGCTCTACAGTAAAGGGTTCTGGGTGCTATCCTGGCCTGCCTGCAGTCCAGATCCAGTCACTCAATGAAAGCTTTTGGTGCATTATAAAACTAAATTATTACTGAGGAGACCTCAAACTGTTGATCCACTGAAATCCTATAACAAGCAAGAATGGAAAAACATTTCACCTTAAAAACCACATAAATAGTTTTCCTCAGTTCCCAAATGTTTACAGTATTGTTCAAAAAAGTGGTAAATATGCCCCAGCCCAACTTTTAAAAAATGTGTTGCTGGCAACAATTCAAAACAGGCACATATTTTTCAAAAAACAATAAAATTTCACAAGTTTTTTTAGAAAAAGGTTGTATGTAGGTTGACACAAAACTACTATACATTCACCCATTTTATCATTTTTTGAAGCATGGAGTGACCATTGCATTCCATCATGCTTGTTTGCCAATGCAAGGACTTAAATCGGAGTGGAGTAAAGGGGTGGTGAGGACAGTCTGAAAAGCCTGGCAAGGAGGCACTTAAACACAACCAAGGATGCCGTCCTGGAGCTCAAAGCTCAAATGTTTTTTCTCAGGTTTGTGATATACTTGAACTATTTTTCATAATGTTCTACATACATACCAGATTATTTGTAATAATAAGCCAGTAAATATATTAGCTTTGCAGGGAATTAGTCAGTGTAATAACACAGAAAACTAACACTGTGGAAAAGGTTTCAAGTATATACAGTATTTCTATTACTGTGCCCATGCCTGGACTCGTGCATATAAAAAAGGCTTCATTCTTAGAATGGCAATGCCTACCACTGTTAACTACTGAAATATACTGTAACAGGAAAGAGATTCTAACACAGTTCTGAGGCAACATGTTTATCTGTGTACTTCTTTCACCTATGTCAACCTGTTGAGGTTCAGTTGGGACCAAAACAGCCTTTGAAATTGAGGCCTCCCCATAATGGACCAACACACCAAAAAAGTCAATACAAAAATCAATAGCTCTGCACAACATGAAAACTGTATACACACGAAAGGGAAATGGAAGTACAGCCTATGACTCCTCACACATTCTGGCTGCAACCATCAAAGCCTTCAAGCTTCTGGCTACACATACAGGTCTCTCTCACTGAAGGCTACAAGTGTTTCGTTTATCTCCACCTGGACCATGAATTCTTGGATTGGCAGAAAAGCAAGTATTTATTTTATGCACCAAGCTGTTCTTATATATCTGTGCTTTGAAGCTGTGCTATGTATTTCTTATCCACTGTTTGTCAACAGCTCTACCAGTATCAGCATTATTTGTGAATACAGAACATCTGCAAGAAATTTTTTTTTTTTATTTCGATTTGAATTTGAAAGCAATTAAGTTGAGCCACCATTGCAGATAAAAGCCTGAGCAAGCTCAAATAGAAATATTCTCTTCCATCTCTCCATTAATTGTGAACAACCTATTTTTAATCAGATGCTACACATGTTGAGTGGCAAAGCTAGGACTTAAACCTAAATCCCAGGTTTCCTCAACTCACAACAATAATGTATAACAGAAATATAAATATCAACTGCCTGTTACCATCACTTTCTCAGTCCGTGTGTTCCATCTGAAAGGGTCATAAATAGCTGACTGGAAAGCAGGGTGGAGGTTTTACAAAGCCATCTACAGCCAGTTAAAAACTTATGTGCCGAGTAACTGCTATATGCGATGACACACAATGGTACTGTGCTTTCATTTTTTCCCATTTGCTTGCCCATTTGTCTTGAACTATACAAACATAGCTTTGTACTGCAAGTCTTATTTAACCATCGCTGCTCAATCTTTGCCACAGGTTGTAAATGGCTGGCTTCATGGAAGCATGCCATCATTTACCAAAAGGGGAAAAAAATATACCGTAACTGAAAAACAAACAGTGAAAAAGCTGGATGAATCTGAAGCTCTTTCAAGACAAAACTGAATGCAGTTCACCTAATCTTAGATGTTATCACATAATAAAAGCGCAAGAATTTCTGTATAGATTTTGATGGGAATGTAGATTCAATACTGTGGAAACAAAGTGCGCACAGAATTTTGTAACAAATCCATTGCCTTGTGAAGGCAAAGCTCAAAGTAGGGGACGATGGTGCTCTCCTCAACATTGTCTGATGACCAACGAGAATGTCATTAGCTCATGGATGTACCCCAAGACAGCATGGCTTAAAAGTCTCCTGGAAAACGTCCCACAGGCTCTTTTCATGCTCATATAAGGCATGTAGATGTGTGCCAAAGACCGGAGCATGTATTAGTTACAAAGCTCTGAAAATAATGTTTACATTCAAGTCTTTTTAAGGAACCACCATTTCCACAACACTGGTGTGCCAACATAGTACTTTAACTGACTATAACAAACAATTAAATTTATTATGTCTTAGTTACAAAGTGCATTGCTTTGATGGGAGAGTTCCACATGTGAAAGATACACCATCATTACTGATATATGAGGCTAGTGGTGAAATGACTTTCGTTGTGAGAGAAGGGGAATGAAGGAGGGCAGAGGGAGAGGTTATATGCCTTGGCTCCTTCAATTTTTTTCAGAGCTAGCACTTCCATTACCAGACACAAAAAGCCCTAGCAGAGCCACAGGGGCTTGATATGAACTTCAAACATCAGTACCTGGGTGAGCTACAGAATAAGATGGGAGGTGAAAGGAAGGCTGAATGGATGAATGGTTGAATCAATTAATGATAAGAAAAATGAGGAGAGAAAATGAAATGATGTATTTAACCAGAACGAGTGTACGAGTGAATCACTTGGTAGGTAGTTGAAAAAGAGAATGAGTGAATAAATAATTAATTGAATAAACAGTGGAAACACCAACAACATGTGCAGGACCACAAGACCATACCGATCTCTACAGCCGACTGAATGACCATTCTATCTGTGCAGCTTTAAAGGTGAAGGCTAACTTTAGCTGGTTTTACAGGCTGTATTAATACTTGCAACAGTTCTCAGATGCTGAAGTGACCAAGTGACCCTTTAATAAGCCTTTGCAAAAAACATTGCAACAGAGCAGCGGGAAGTCGCTTGTCAGCCATAAAGATGCCATAATACAGTTTGTTATTTCAGTTAGAGGGAATAAAGGTTCAGGCACTAAGGGGTAAGGTTCTAGTAATTTGAGATACTTTACCTGTATCACGTCTGGCTTCTAGCAGATGAAAACAAAGCACAAAACCACCCAAAATCAGTGTAAAACCTACATAAGAAAATCAGCTGATGCATTTTCTGTTATAGCTATACACAAAACTGAGCAAAGGTCAGAGACCACCCTACATTTATTTAATTCCCAAGTCATTCATTTTTTGTGTCTGTGGAAAAGCAGAAAAAATATACTCAAAAAGACTAACAAAATTTGAATTTTCGTTTGTAAGATGATTATCCTATATGCAATCTCCTCAGAAACATGTCCTGAAAAACTAATAACCTGCATTTAATGGCCCTTTTGACTGTACATTAAATAAATGAAGGGTCTCTGACTATTGCACTGTACTGTACACTATTTCAGAGTTAATCTAGAGTACCGTGGCACTATTCATTAAAAGCATTAAATATGACAACCAATTTTCTTACCCAATACAACTTAACCGCTCAGCCACCAGAGGTCTCTATTACATAAAAAACATGGCAGCGGCTTACAATGGATATTCAGAAGAGGTTCACCATTCTATATAACCAGCAAGACTACACTGTCACTGATAAGGCGTCTTCTCACAATGACAAGCATCAGTATTTCTTCTTGAGTGCTGCACTCAAATATTCTGGGCTTAAATGAAACAGCAAATATATGAAGACTCAGAAGTTGAGGGGTCGTGGCTTTAATGGATAATGACAATGAATGGACTTCTGCATGGTGGGTAATGGACAGACATGCTGCTCTACTCTACACTGCTGATCTAATACTGTTTGTCACAGTGATGCAGCAGCACTTCTTGCAATATTTTTTCCCATTTATATGTGAAAAGTAATTTTACTGAGTTTGGACAGGAGGTCAATTTATAGGTGCACTTGCCATCTGTGGTCCAAACATGTAGAGTCCACCCCATTGTGAGAAGCATGACTACTTCATGTTTTGAACCTTTATTTTCATGATATCTCGATCACATTTGTTCACACACTGCATGCCCAGAAAATGCAGAAAATGTTTGTCATTTGCGCTTTACAGCTTTATTTGGAGGGTAAAAACAATGCCTTGATGCCAAGCGGTCATGCTTATGCCAAAACAATTAAAGTGATGTTTTTTTCTGTGGGTGGAGTAGAAAGACTCACAGCTGTCTGTGAATCATCATCATCCAAAGTTTTTTTCACTTTTTTAGGGCACTGCAGTATGAAGCAACACTAGTGCTGACTGTGGCAATCACCATCAAGAAAAAAGCCCATAAAAACTGGCATCAGGCTGACCAGACTTTATATATTAAAAATAAAATATGACCAAGAAATGACTGCAGAAAGTGAGATGAAATGTCTGACTGATGAACGTCTGATCAAAGCAGGCGATTGCTTCAATGAAGATCTTGCAATGTTCAGAACTTGTTGACTACAATGTAAAATAAACTGCAGTCATTGAAACGATGCTAGCTAATTTGCTACTCACCACTATAGCGGATGATCCTTTCAGCCGAGTCGCCTTCTCCAAAGCGGGTGATGGGGGTTAGGCGCACCTGATAAGCCTCAGGTTTGACCAGCTCTGTCAGGTTGTAGGTAAGGAGCTCCCCCTTCTGGATGGTGCCTTCCATCGTAATCTCCTGTTCCCACCATCTCTGCTGCCCTGTCTGAGAAAGAAAGATTTCAAAGCTCCTTTTAAGAGCTTTAAAATTTCGGTTGTATAAATCTGAGACTGCAGATTACAGACTGAAATTTCTGGTACACAGTCCAACCTCGAAGTGTCAAAAAATTTATGTGACTGCAGACTTGTGCTTGGCCACAGACACAGCTTGGTAAAACCTACTAAAATTACACAGTGAAAGAACTTCAGATAACATGAATAGTTCAGACACTCCATGGAGATTGAATTCAGCTATTCTGATTTATACTTCTTTTTAATGAATTTATTTCTTTAAACTCAATGGACCATATTCATGAAGCTCCTCAAGCTAGAAGTGTAGATCTAGGATCATAAGGTCATAGTAAATAAAACAGGAATCTGGTCCAAAACTAGCACTCCTGTTCTGAGAAGCTTTGTGAATATGGGCCACTGAGTGACATTAGTTTGAGCTCTTAAAACTATATGTGAGTCAAGCTTTGAAATCCCTGGCTGGACAGTTACTCTAGACAACTTGCAGTGATAGATATTAAAATGACTTCTTTCAGTCTTGTAGCTGACAGTTAAATAATGCCATCATGGTAGTACTTGGCCATGCAACAAGACAATGGCCCAAAACATATAACAAAAGCAACTCTACCAATAAGTCAAATATTGTGCATTAACTAACAACATAATGACCCACAACATACTGGCAACTGAGCAGCCAACTGCCCAATTACTTTTGGGCTCCAGAAGTGGCAGTAATCTGTACCAAAAGGGTAGCAAATCCTAGAGGGTTCACCCAGTATGCAGGGTGCATACCCTCATACTAAAGCTGGCAGCCTGTACTTTAACATCACTGTTAAAAGAGTCACTGTTTTGTTTCCAAATCCAATATGGAATAAAGTATAAAACAAAGCAACAAAAAACATCACTTCTGAACTGGACATAATTGTGACAGCATAAATAATCATATTGGTGATAAAAAATGCACCAGTTTCTATGAATTTCAACAAATTCAAGTTCAACAGATCAAGTTAAAGCTTTATTATATTGTTTATCAGAATTAGAAACAGAATCCTTTATTGATCACGAAAGGAAATTGCAGTTGTTACAGTTGCAACCATTTATGTAAAAGAATAAACACTTTAATAATTTAAAACAAAGATAAAGAGAAATTTGCAATATGTACATGAGATTTAAGTTCTTATGAATACAGTAAAGTGGCGATGACTGTGATAATAAATATTAAACATCTAGTATAAGGCAGTTCAAATTATTGTACCTCTGACCAACTGTGCATTTAGGTAGAATGAGTCTTGCACTGAATGAGCTCCTGTGTCTCATCACTGTGTTGTAGAGTAGGTGGGAGCTATTATCCATAATGGCCTGCAGCTTAGACAGCGTCCTCCTCTCCGACAGCAAGACCAGCTCCACGCCCACAACATCACCGGCCTTGAGGATCAGTTTGTTGAGTCTGTTGGTGTCTGCCACCCTCAGCCTGCTTCCCCAGCATGCAACAGCATAGAGGACAGCACTCGCCACCACAGACTCATAGAAGATCCTGAGTATAGTCCGGCAGATGTTGAAGGACCGTAGGCACCTCAGAAAATAGAGACGACTTTGGCTGTTCCTGTACAATGTTCTTAGCCCAGTCCAGTTTATTGTCAATATACACACCCAGATATCTGTAATCCTCCACAGTGTCCACACTGACCAACCTGATGTACACAGGGGTCACCGGTGCCTTGTCCCTCCTCAGGTCCACAACCAGTTAATTTGTCTTTGTCACATTGAGCTCCAGGTGTTTCCGCTAGCACCATGCGACAAAGTCCTTCACCGTCGCCCTGTACTCATCCTCAACTCCCTTGCTGATACATCCAACTATTGCAGAGTCATTAGAAAACTTCTGAAGATGACAAGTCTCTGTGCAGTAGCTGAGGTCTGTGGTGTAGAGGGTGAAGAGGAAGGGAGAGAGAACAGTTCCTTGTGGAAATCCAATGTTGCTGACCACTCTGTCCGACACACAGTGCTGCAGGCGTACATACTGTGGTCTGCCAGTTGGGTAGTCAACAATCCAGGACATGAGGGAGGCATCTACTTGCATCACTGTGAGCTTATCACCCAGAAGAGTCAGGCCAGATGGTGTTAAATGCATTGGAGAAGTAAAAAAACATGACCCTCACAGCGCTGGCTGGCTTATCCAGTTGAGTGCATACTCGGTTTAGCAGGTAGATGAACTCCCAGGCAGGCCTGATAGGCAAACTGGAGGGGGTCCAGAAAAGGCTGGACTATGGGTCGAAGCTGATCCAAGATGAGCCTTTCCATGGTTTTCATGACATGGGACGCCAGTGCCACTGGCCTGTAGTCCTTGGTGTCACTGGGTCGTGGCATCTTTGGAAGAGGAACAATGCAGGATGTCTTCTACTTCATAGGGACCCTCTGAAGACTCAGGCTTATGTTGAAGACATGTTGCAGTACTCCACAAAGCTCGGAAGCACAGGCTTTAAGCACCCTTTGGGGGACCCCATCAGGACCTGCAGCCTTGTTTGTGTGGAGTCTCTTCAGTTGTCTTCTCACCTGGTCAGCAGTGAGACTCACTGTAGATGTGATGGATGCGGGAGGGGAGGAGGTGTGAGATGGGCTGTCACAGAAGGGTGGCAGGCTATCAGGAGGGGGAGGGGGGGTGAGTAGAATGGGCTGCTGAGGACCGGCAGCAGAGGAGTTAGGATGGGGGAGGACAGAGGCTGCAGTGTCAAATCTGTTAGAGAACAGATTTAGCTTGTTGGCCCCGTCCACGCTGCCCTCTACTTCTTTGTTGTTGCTGGACCTGAAACTGGTGATGGTCCTCATTCCATTCCAAACCTCCCTCATGTTGTTCTGCTGGAGTTTCCACTCCAGCTTCCTCCTATATTGTCCTTCGCCTCCTTGATAGCTGTCTTCAGTTCCCTCTTCTGCTTGTTGAGGAGAGCCTTAATGTCCTTTGTTACCCATGGCTTGTTGTTTTGTAACATTTAACAGTCCTGGTTCGGACAGTGCCTCGTAAGTCTCCTCAGACCATCTACTCACTGTCCGCGTGGTCACAGGTTAACTCTTCACCAGCGGCACATGACAGGGACTGAGGTTCACCAAGTTGTGGTCTGACCTACCCAGAGGGGGGAGGGGGGAGCAGCGGTATGCGTCCTTAACATTAGCATACAGCAGGTCCAGTGTTCTTTCCTCTCAGGTGGGACAGTCCACATACTGAGTAAAGTTTGTCAGTGCCTTAGCCACACTGACGTGGTTAAGGTCACCTGATATGGTGATAAAGGCACTCGCGTGTTGAGTTTGGAGACGCGCTATAGTTGAATAAATTACGTCACACATTGATGTCGGGTTGCCAGAGGTGGGGACGTAAACAGTCATGCTAATAGCGTGTGCGTACTCGCATGGTAAATAATATGGCCTAAATCCAACAGCCAACAGCACAATGTCTGGGCAACAGGCACGTTCCTTGATATTGATGTGACCAGGGTTACACCAGCGGTTATTAACTAGCACAGCGAGCCCTCCTCCTTACTGCTCTCGGTGCAGCCCCGGTCAGCCTGAACAGTCTGGAAGCCATCGATGGAAACATTGTCATCCGGGATGTCCTGGTGAAGCCATGTCTCTGAAAAGCACATTAGACTACACTCCCGGTACTCCCTCTGACTCCGGGCTAGTGCTGTTAGCTCGTCCATCTTAGCCCACGACCTCAAGTTACCCATGATGAGAGACGGGAGTCGCAGCTTATATCCCCTCTTCTCCATAAGCCTCCGCCGTCTCACCCTCACTTTCCCTGTGCGCTATTTTGTTCCCTCTCTGCATACTCTGTGCATCCGTCTCCAAAGCTCTTCGGGAATGTCCGTTGTCCTGGTCGTCATGCCGACCGGCTTCAGCGCAATCAGATGATCCTGTGTGTAAACAAAGCGGCCATGTTGCTGCGCAGCGGTGGACCACGAGAGTGAAAGAAACACTTTCACGGCGAAAAAACAGACCAGGACTCTCTAACATGTAGAGAGAGGGCACAGGTTCCCTAAGTTGCCTCGTCAAATAAATAAACTATCCATCTATCCATCCATTTTCCAAGCTGCTTCTCCGTCAGGGTCGCGGGGTGCTGGAGCCTATCCCAGCAGTCATCGGGCGGAAGGCAGGATACACCCTGGACAAGTCGCCAGTCCATTGCAGGGCAGACAGACAGACACAGACAGTCACTCACACCCAGGGGCAATTTAGCATATCCAATTGGCCTGACTGCATGTCTTTGGGTGGAAACCGGAGAACCTGGAGGAAACCCACACAGACACGGGGAGAACAAGCAAACTCCACACAGAGAGGACCCCGGTGACCCGGCCAGGGAATCGAACCCAGGGCTACCCACCACACCACCGTGCAACCATAAGTAAACTATTAAAAAGATAAATAACAAAAAAACACAAACAGGAGCTACTGTAGGTACAAAGGTATTGTTTACAAACTGTTTACAAAGGTATTGTTCACCTCATTAGTCTTAAAACACTTAGTTTTACTCCACCAATTTTGATTTATAGTTGTATTGCTCATTCAGTTTGAAATGAAAACAAAGCAAATCTAGGCAGCTATTTAGAGAATTTATGTCATTCGTCTGCATCCATCATTATCAAACCTAGCTAGTTAGAACCTCTTGCACTGCTTATTTAAATGCATCTAAACAAAGTAGTATTTTTAATAGATTTCAAGACAACTGTTGATATAAAAGATTTGAATAATTCTGTTCTGAACATTGCTATATGTGGCACATTCAAGACATCTCAAATTCACTTAATATAATACAAATTCCAAGTTGAAAATCATTCTTAATTTTCTGCAGCATTACAGAATTGTCAAAAACTTAGCTACCACTGGTTGCATGAATCTGCTAAATATTTGCGGAGAACTGAGAAAATAACATGCAACCTCTAAACTCATCAATTATTGTCAAACTGCATACATAAATCAAACCACAATGGCACCACATGACAAGTAACTATTATTGCATATGTTGAAGTGTCTGACATATAGAAACTAGCACACATACTTAATTTCTTTATGCAAACACCCACACGCAGACCAGAGGTGAGTTTCACCAACAAAGCAGCCGATTACTGAAAAAAGCACACCAGTAACAATTGCCAAATTAGTAAAGACACTGAGCAGACAAAAATACACATTACTGAGTTTATAGTAAGATGTGTGAGGTGGCAGATTGACTTTGACGGAGTGTTTGACCTCTCAATTAGCTTTTTAAATTTGAGGAGACTGAATTAAATCAGTTTAATATAAGGGGGGAGTCAATTCTTTCTTCCAACTACAGCTTAAAGCATTTTGAGCTTTAATGGGTTTTGGTTGATGCCTTTTATAACCAACATGGCAGACAAGAGGCCATATCCAGGCCTGATAGTTTTCAGGCGCCACGCCGGAATTCCGGCGTACCAACGTGTCTGCGAGAAAAAAAAGGTTCGCCTAGTGCAGGGGTCGGCAACCTTTTTGAATTTTTGACGCCGACATGTCAGTCAAGCGAACCGAAACCAAATACCGGATGTTTGTGATATTCCGCCCGAACATTTGTTTAAGTCTCAAAAATAATATACGTTAATTAAATTAATTATTTTCAAAAGCTGAGCCGCATCAGAGGGATCAAACAGCCGCATGCGGCTCCGGAGCCGCAGGTTGCCGACCCCTGGCCTCGTGATCTGACCATAGGATCTGACACTTCTCTTCATCAGACATGCGCAGCTTTCACTGTAACCAACACCAAGGCCTAGCCTACTAGCCATTAAGCCAGTCAGAAACAGGGGGGTGGGACTTGCTTTGACCAAACAAATTGATAGATTCAGTAGGAAATCCCGGGAAATACACGTGCGAATTTTTTCCACTGTCAACGCGAAACGTATAAACTCAGCCATGGAACACAACAATATTAAGCCTATATTAAGGGGAAAACGGAACTGAATAGTAATTTTAGGGCTGTAGTATTATTTATGAGTTTGTTGCACTGTAACTGTTTCAAAATATTTAAAATAAATGGTGCATAGTTTGCTATTATATTTTTAAAAGAAATGAATGTGTCCTTGTTCATGTCATTTAGTCAATGGTTAGGCTACTAATCAATTCCTAGTTTACTTTGGAGTATTGTTATTGCCACCTGCTGACTGTTCCTGGTATGGCTGTAGTATCTGTAGTCTCCTATGCTATAAAAGCAATAAGGTATGTGACTAGTTAAAAACAGGTATGGATTCCTGAACAGGCCTGCTAGTCCCAAGAGTTCTGGTAATCTGCACAAGCTTCTGAAATATAGGCTTATATTGGGTTTGTTTATCTCATGTCTGAATGTTGTCCATGTATTTCAACAAAATTCAACACAATCTTTGAAGGGAATAATTCAAAAGCAAAAATTCTGACAGTAATGAAGATCAGGGTTATACATAGACATATATCTGCACCCAGGGGCCAACAAGTTATGTCTTAAGTGTGTCGCATACATAGCACCCCCACCCTGCTCACCTCCCGAGCAGAGAAAAAAAGTTCAGGCTCAGGAATTTTTCCCACTATCACCCCTGCATATCTAATTAAAATCCAGCACCAACAATTCCATCCTGGATTTCTCCAAGGACCCAGAGTGAATAAACAGCCTGGCAGTAAACATACTATAATCGCTTGATAATCACAGGCGGACTTTCAACGTTACTGAATAAAGGTGTTTGCAGCCACTGATGTCCGATGCACAGCAAATGTATTTCTGTGCCACTTAGAAACTTAAATAACAATTACAGTCTTTACGTTTCAATATTACATTTACTGTTCCAAACATTTAGTGATGATCACAATCACAATTCATTATAATGAAAGAACAGCAGATATTCTTATTTTAAATAAGCAGGCAGTAAAATGAAAGTGAATGAACATAGGGAATTTCTTGCCACCACAGACACAGTTGGGTGATTCAAACATGCATTAGATTAATTGTGAACATGAGCTTAGCTCATAATGTTGCCATGCGACAATTAGGCGAGCTGTAAATACACAACACTGGGAAAACAGTGTTGCTGTAATGGCTGTTGATCTTGGCCATGCAGATTTTTCCCAGTGGGCCTTGCTGAGTGGCATGCTTACATAGACTCTCATGGCAGTTGGACAAGCAACTAGTAAAATAAAAGTAAAAATAAAAAATTAGAGCCTAAGTCAGTAAAGAGAGAGAGAGAAAGAGAGTGAGGCAGCGGTGGCTCAGAGGGGTTACCAGTGTTCCCATCAGGGCTTTACTCATGTCTGGTAATGAGATTTCCATCTGAAGATTCAATGCCTCTTTATTGCTTCTGTGTGATTTCTAATTCCATGCCTACAGATCTTACAGTGATTCAAGGCATCGGTGAACGGGCTGGGTTAGAGACGTGATGGAATTTTCTCACTCTAAAACACTTCTGAAACAAAATAACATAGTGTTCATGCAACAATGTTTCAAAAGGCCTTCATAAAAAGGGGTAAGCCATACCAAAAGCTAATACAGCTTTTAGCAGCATTTGATCTCACCTCAAGATGCTAAGCCAAAAACTCAATTAACCCCACCTGTCCAAGGAGACAGAATCTTATTTCCATAATCCAAGCAAATCGCTGTTAATGTTTCCCAGATGAATAGTGAAGCACCTGAAGTCAACAATGTTTTATATCGACACAAATCCATCTGAAGTGGAGCACCCTTCAGAACCCTGTTTGGATCCTATGTCATTAAAGAACTGCAAACAAATCTGCTTATGCATGTAGCTCATAGACCCACTGCTTCTTTCAAGACAACTCTCAAATCTTAACACATCCTTGAGCAAGACACTACAGCTTCATGATTACAAGAGCACAGCACAGATCTTGAACTGTATGAGTGAACAGAATGGAACAGCAAGGAAGGGAAAACCTGGAGGGACCTTGAAGAACTGACTATTTTGATTCATAATTAGACTAAAGACCTTTCCATGTATGAAAAGCAGCTAACACATGATCGATGACCTAAGCTAACCAACTACCTGTGTGAAGCAAATTCTAGGAGTACACATTGACTGTTTGCAAACACTCTGTCCTGCCTTCCTTAGTTACTGTTGCTATTGGGGCTACAACAACTAATTGAATTGATTTATTGATAACATCAAATTTATCAATAAAAATTACATTTTGTTATCAATTAGTTGGCTTGATAATGTTTGTGCTCCCCATTTACATCAGTTACCTGAATGAGGCAAATGAAGTAAAAATGTTTGAGAACACTTCACTAAATGATGACTTCCTGTAAGATTTGTGAAACTGAGCTCAGCTTTAATGGCAGCACGACTGTCCTAAGGATTCAGAAAAAGACATTCACAGCAGAAAATGATAAAAGCTCTGCAGGGTAACTAAACCGCATCAAAACTGTAGTCAAAAGTTAAAAACAGCATGTCATTCTTTACGCTTCAGCGAGCTCTGATTTGATTTTCTAAATTTTTCTTAATTTTTTTCAAGTGCAGTAATGAACATATGAGATCTGCTAATGCACAAGACCTGCTTGTCCTCATGGATATGGATATTTTTTGAACACATACTTTCTTTCGCTGAGTTTTGGCCTCCTCTTGAAAATTGTCTTATAGGTCTCTGACATACTGGGCTTTTGAATAATGCTCTACAGAGTGGAGATGCTGTTTGACCAATGATAGCTTTTGCTACTCCTCGTAAAGGGGCTGGTTTTTGTGTTAAATGAGGAGAACTCATTAGAGGTGGAGCCAAAGAATGCAATACTGCCTTCTCTCTGCAGGTTTATTCTGAGTTTTTTTTCACTTGATGGAGAAATTTTCAAAATACTCAGAGAACAGTGAGTATTGTGTCAATCACTATTTTGCAGTCAGTTCTACCCTTAACTGTAACATTGCATAACAATTATTTACACAACAGTAAAACTGGTCTCGTAAACAAATCTAGTTAATGTATCTAAATGGAAAAGAACATGCTATCAATATTTAATCGCTTCTATCAGTACAAGATCAATAGTGTTCGTGTGCTGGGTAGAGATCATCAGTTCTAATTGCCTCACTCTATGTATTGTACCCTGATCAGAGAGTGACACCGCATAGCTGTATGTGCTTCATTTATCAGGCACTGCAGCAATTTTTGCATTTGCAGCAGGTGCGGATGACCATAGTGAAAAAATATAAAACAGCCCATCGTTTCTGAGAAATTATGCTGGCTTGCTCTGTTTAGCAATTCACTCTGTCAGAATAATGTGGCTATTATTATTGTGATACATGACTGTGTGACAGAAAACAGTCAATTGATTATCATCCAGTTATAAATGTGCTGTTTTCCTGAATGATTGGGTCATTTATATTTAAACTTTATTGAGCTATAGCTGTACTAAATCCCTTTAGTAGAACCACTTTTATAGCTGAACCAGCACATATAATGAAGTTACTGTGGTTTGTCTACTTGGCCTGTTAACATCAATGTTTTTTTTTAAACAAGGAACAGAACAAACTCATTAAGATAAGATAAGATAAGATAAGATAAGATAAGATAAGATAAGATAAGATAAGATGCATTTATTGTCATGGCACAGTGTACGACGAAATTGCGCAGCAATCCAACGGCACTTCCTACATACAAAACAATTTAAACATGAGCCTAAAATATCTAAAGTGCAGATTTAAGGGAAAAACAAACTATCAAAAATCTTAAACATAAAGAAAAAGGACTATAAAACTATATATACTAAAACAGTCAATAGACAATAGACAGGTGAGGTAGCAGTTGTAGTTGCACATTCCTTGGACAGCTTATAGCGTTATATAATATTGCATATCTAAGAATTATTGCACAGAAAGAATACAGATTGCACTCTTGAGAACAAATGAATAATAAATAGAACAGAGGTGAAGTGGAACACTGGAACAGTGTAAAGTGTCCTATGAATCAGTGCCAGTAAAGAGCAGTAGTGGTGTTCAGTCGGTTTTACTGAGCACAGTGTTCTATATAAAGTCCTTGTCAGTGTGTGGGTCTGGAAGTGTTAAGCCAGGACCAGTGGTCACTAACCCAGGACTTTGTTAACCCTAACCCTAACCCTAACCCTAACCCTAACCCTATTAGGATGCACTTTCCTGTGGAGTCTACTTTCAATCACAATCTGCCACACCTTCTCCAGCTAAATAACTTCTTCAAAAGTGATGAACTGGCTGGATCAAATGCATTAGTGTTAGGTAAGAGGAGAGGCTGTTAAACGCAGATTGGAACAAAACTCTGCAGGAACAAAGATCTTCAGAAGGAAGATCCCTGGTGTCAGTGTTGGCCCTATTGTCAGGAGGATATGAGTTCACTGTCACAGCCATCCATGGTCAGTCCAAGAGAAAGTAACAGGCTTCACTCTCTCTCATTGGTAACAATGGCCTTTTTCTCCCCCATCATTCAGCACAATGCTAGTTAATGCAGACTACTAGCTGACATAACAGAATTGTCAGCAGAGATGGGGACTCAAGTCAGCAACTCAGACTCACATTGCATGTTGACTGACAGACCTAAGACTCTTGAAATTTCAGCTTGAGAAAAAAAATCCATGAACAAAACAGACCACCACCATCAATCCAGTAAATGTCTGGGTGACTTTGTCTGTCAGTTTTGCTACGCTCATGTGCAGTCATTAGTGGAATGTCCTTCTCCTGTAGCTTACAACGGCATCAGGTTCAAAATGGTCTTAAATAACAAGTATGTTAGTGTAAAAGAACATTCAGTGTCACAGACAACATGAGGCACTACCTGCAAAAAAATGTGATGTTTAAAGAAAGTGACAAAACAACTGCTGGTTATTTAATTAGCTGGTGCTGAAGTTTAGGTAGAAGGTAGAAATCACGTTTCTTTTAACACTAACATTTTTGGCACTTCTTTTAAACATGGCATTTACTGTGTGCATTGCTTCAGTTCTGTCTTTCACACAGACTTGTTATGTAAAAAAGAGTTTATTAAAGTTTACATTTACAGCAAACACAAAACTGTTAGATCCTAATAATCCTAATTGAGAAATTGCATTATAATTTAGCTAAATTTATTAATCACTCTGTAGATGCTATAAATGGCATTGACAGTGAGTTAACTGCTTTAAGGTTGATGGCAGAGCAAAAAAACAGGATTGCTCTGGACTTGTTGGCAAAGGAAGGTGGAGTATGTCATGTTATAGGCACAGAGTGTTGTACTTTTGTCCCAGCTAACGATGCTCCAGAAGGTAACATTACTGTGGCTTTAAAGAAGATGAAAGATGTTGCTGAGTCAATGGTTAAAGATGAAGTTATGAGTTCTGTGTGGGATAGTTGGTATGATTTGTTTGGGTTTTTAACTCCGTACTTGTCTTTAATTGCACCTATTATTGTTGTGGTTTTCATTCTGTTCATTTGTGTTCCTTGTCTACTTTCTTGTTTACGCTCTTTTATTATGCAAATCGTAGATCGTAGCCTTAACTAATCCTTTGCTGTCATAGCTGATCCCGCTATGTACACTGATGTTGCTTGATCTATACTTTGTCGTATGCACTGACTCAATGATTCCTTTGGAATCAAAGGGGGGACTGTTAGATCCTAATGTCAGCGCATACTGATCAATGCACAATCCTGGGTCCATGACTATATCATGACCTATGGGGTTCAGGCCTATGGTACGCATAAGGCCTTAGGGCTTGCGTCATACAGAGGCCTCAGCTTATGCTCATGCGTTCATATGGTTAGTTGTAACCCATAGTGACAATGATATCTGATTAGCAATGTACTAACATTATCTGTTGTTTAGGCTCCATGTTCCTGGATGTCATAAACGTCCTTGGGGGCCCTTGTCCACCTAAATCTCTATTTCATCCAATCCTCTCCCTCTATTGTCTTGTCGCATGATCGCGCGATGGTCATGCCATTTGTGTGTATTTGTATATAAACTCTGCTATTCTGATTAATAAAGGGGAGAGGCTCTGTGGTCATTTGAGTTTCTGGACTCTTAGAAGGACAGAGGGCTTCTGGCTAAGTTCACAGCTTTGGTATTGAAGTCGAACCCTAGAACCTAAAACACGATCAAACGGTTCTAACAAAGACAACACAAATTCTTTACTAAAGACTGAAGAACTTGTCTCAGACTCAAATCCCAGTGACTTTAAAATTGCAGGAAGCAACTTGTAAAATTCTCTGACTTGCATTATTCACCAAAGTGCAAATGTTGTTCTGTCCAAAGTTGATGCATTAGCTGCAGTTAGAAAAGAGGCCAGGCCAGCTTTGTATGTTTTAGAAGAACCAAGCTAGCCTTCAGCTTCCCTATTGTGCAATTGTTGCACTGAACAAAACTTCAAATGATTAAATAACTGGATTTTATGCACACATTACCCAAACTAGAATGTTCTGGGATGCTTCTCACTTAGACTGCGTGTGCAAAGATATTTAACAAACCGAATTCTGAACTTTGAAAGTAAAGTACAAGGATAGCATAATTGCTGAAACAGTTTCTGAAATACACACTGCAGCTCTGTGTTGTTAGAACTACAGTATCTGACATGCACTGCAGAAAATCTGTGAGCTTATTTGTGTCACATCACAACATGCGACAACGCCCTCATTTGTATCCATTATGTGAGACGACACAAGGACAAAAGATGATTTCAATGCCACATGTGGAGGAGTTGGCAGCAGCAAAGAGAAAAAAAGCCATAGTTTCACTTCCTGAATGGGTTCAGTGCCAGAAGCCTCCTGTAAGGTCACACTCAAGAGACAGGCATTATTATATTTGTATAATTTTCATCAATTCCTCAGTATCATACTCCAAGAATTACTTTGAACACATTACAATATTACTTACAAAGCAGCAGTTTCTCAGCAGGGTTTCCAAGCATGCAATCCACTCTCCAAATTCCTCCTACAAATCCCCTTTCTCTTGGAAGCTTGGCCTGTTGCAGATTGTCAGTGGACTCTGATTATGACTCCAATTGAGCGTGATTATGATGCATGATGCATGACTGGGAGAACTCATCTTCCTTTAAGCTTTTGGGGCATTCTGTACAACGTAAAAAATCTTGACATTTCCGTTCCTCTCCAACTGACCTTTATTCAAATACCAGCATCTGAGAGATGAATGCAGGTTCCCTTCCTTTGGTCCAGGAGGCAGGGAGACATGACCCTCAAAAAATTGGGGTTAATTACAAACACAGGAGGCTTGGTTAACCTTTGATGCGGTGCTGACCCTGTAATCCAGCTGTGGATGCAGGAAAATAAACTCCATTAAAAGATATCAGCTCGGATGAAATTGAGATCCACAGAGAGAGCCCCTAGATAATCGCATTTTCATTCCAAAGTTCATTCTTTTGTAACATTCCCCTTGAATGAACATACAGTATTTGCCAAACTTACAAAAAAAAGAGGGGGTCAAATAATCTCACTTGTGTCACTGGAACCTGCTGGGTGTGCAAGACAGCACAGAATTTCCAGCCAGTGTTGCGGTTCCAGGGACAAATAGAGGGAAAAGTTCTCAATTGACTGACTCTGCTCTCGCTCAAGTACACTCCCCACACCCCCCGATTTTGTTCAGTCCTTTTGTATTCTGCAGTGTAATATATGTTGCTGGTTGGAAGCAAAATGCCTTGTTGCCATAGCAACCAGGCCCACTTTTCATTCATGACATCGTTCAGCAAATCTTGTTGTATAAAGAGGGAGAGAGAGAGAGAGAGAGAGAGAGAGAGAGAGAGAGAGAGCATGTGAGAGAGAGTAGGGACAGCGATATAACCACAAAGAATAAAATGAGGGCTGAATTGCCCTCATGTAAAATCTACTCTAAGCCCTTTTTCTAAGCATATGGAGATACAACAGGCCCCATATCCATGCAGGAGAATGGGAATGATTTATTCTGCGTACGTAACAAGATCATTTGTATTTGATCTAAGACGTCTGTGAGTAAATGTGCTTGTTTACAATTCAAAACACAATTAAAGCACTAAAAACCCTCCTAAAAGCATGCTATTACATATCTTTGTGTGTTAATCCAGTTTATATAATTTGGCTGTATGAATTGTCAGATAGTACTGACATATACAGTTGACCCTGCTGGGAAAACCTACACATTTGATGAGTCTAAACATGCATTCTGCCCATCACAGGTAAACAACCTGTTAAAGAGGCATGCAGAGCAGCATTTTATATGTAACTATTATGCAGTGTCCTGTAGTGCAGCATTGTCCCCATCAGCCTCATCAACAGAATTCATGATTTTGTATTGTTTTCATTTTTACATCCATCAGTGTCCTCTCACAACAACACCCAACATGCATTTATATATTTAGAGAAATATATCACAGAACCACCGGGAGTCCCTATGGTGCTCAACAAATCCTGACTAGCCGCTGATCTAGAGAAATAATTCAATTGAACAATCATCCAGTCAGTGCAAAAAAAATTAATCAGCCCACCAAAAACGGGCCAGCTCAAAGTACTTGCAGTCTTTCAAAACACAATCAGAGGGGGGTATTCCTAGTCTTTAAACTAGGAAATCGCACTGCAGAGACTGCAGTGGCATTGCCAAATGATGTGAGCAGTCATGTTTACAACCAATGTAACAAGGCTACGTTACTCATTCTGGCCAGGGTCACTTTAAGACTAGGGGTGTGAATCTTTCAACTGAAAGTGAATTGATTTACTATTCTTTGGGCTCTGATTTGATTGAAAAGCAATTTTTATAACTTAATAACAGTGTGATTTGTTTCGATAAACTAACCAGCAATTAGAATATAGAAAGATATATTACACACACACACACACACACACACACACACACACACACACACACACACACACACACATTCAGTGGCCACTTTATTAGGTACATAATAACATATTAGGTACAACCTGTTCAGTTGCTTGTTAACACAAGTAGCTAATCAGCCAATCACATGGCTGCAACTCAATGCATTTAGGCATGTAGAAGTGGTCAAGACAACCTGCTGAAGTGCAGACCGAACATCAGAATGGGGAAGAAATGTGACTTAAGTGACTTTGAACGTGGCCTGGTTGTTGGTGCCAGACGGGCTGGTCTGAGTATTTCAGAAACTGCTGATCTACTGGGATTTTCACGCACAACCATCTCTAGGGTTTACAGAGAACGGTCCAAAAAAGAGAAAATATCCAGTGAGCGGCAGTTGTGTGGATGAAAATACCTTGTTGATCTGAGAGGTCAGAGGAGAATGGGCAGACTGGTTTGAGATGATAGAAAGGCAGCAGGAACTCAAATAACCAACCAAAATCTCTGAGGAATGTTTCCAACACCTTGTTGAAAGTCTGCCACGAAGAATTAAGGCAGTTCTGAAGGCAAAAGGGGGTCCAGCTTTTTACTAGCAAGGTGTACATAATAATTTAATTCTTGTTACCGTGCAATTTTAATTTGACAGTGTGACATCACTTCTTGTTGACGTTACATTTTTAACTATTATGCCGTAAACATGCAACAGCATTCTAGAAATATGAATAACAAAAGGCAAAGATATTTTTTATTCTAGGTTTTATTCTTTTTTGTACCATTGTCATAATTTATGTTGTATTTCTGGTCTGTAACTGGTATATCTGAAAACCTGAGTTTGTGCAAAATGCATACATAGATCACTTGCATGCAATATACTGTATCCTCAAGTCGGTTTAAAGATGTGCCAAAGCAGCCACTTTTAGTTTTAGGCCAGTGCTTCCCAACACTGGTCCTGGAGGCCATATATCTGACAAGGGCTGGGAATCACTGGCTTAGACCTTAAAGATTTACTTATGGTTTTCTACGGTTTTATTTTAAAAATTAACTGCATTGAAGAGATACGTTTTTTCTATTAATTTCTTATGCTCTGTTTCTTTTGTGTGGATGAGTTTGCTTTTGTTGCCTCAAAATAACTCACCTTCACCAAAGGTGGCTAATTCTTATTTATGAGGAACGAGGAATTTATGCATGTCGGTTAGACACATGCACACACCCACACATAAGATAATACAGTTTTCATCGCAGTGCCTATTTCTATGAACAGTAATGCTCTACACATGACTGATTTCATTATAATGTCCAATAAGGCACAGAGCCCAGGATTAAGTAGGATATTATGACAATGATAGGCCATATGCAGGCCTGAGGACATTTCAACTACAGATGACTCATCTGGTGGGATGTAAATAGCATCTTTTCAGGCAACGGCCATACACCAATGTTGTGTGTCACTTTGCATTAGCCCAAAGGGCAATTCAATGGCAAGGATACAGCAAAAGCATTACAGTAGATATTTACTGTGCCCTTACAAATCCTACATTGCTGTGGGTAGGAAAAGGCAACAGTGTGTTAATGTTTACAATAGCACTTCATGATGGTGTAAGACAGAGGCGGCCAGTCCTTGTCCTAGACATCTACTACCCAGGAAAGCTCAGATCTAGCACATCTGACTGCAATACTGTGATATGATGCAGCAGAAGGTGAAAGAGTAAGGAAAACTATACTGCAAGGTGTTTATAAATATGAATGTATAAGTATATACACATTTCACTGGCTCATCTACCATGTTAGATCACTAAGATAACACCACCTGTATTTATTTTATGTACAGACAATATCACATATTCTCTCCCGAACAGACAGCTTTTTACCTTCTTTAGATCTGTACCACTCACCCATCTTGTGCTAAAGCAAAAGGCACCAGTAGCTTACTTTTAATATAGACCTTGTCAAGCTTGCTCCTCCCTCTCTGAAAATGAAAATCACTCCATCAACAGATAATAATGCAAGTCCTTGACTTTCTCATTCCTTTCCTACTGCTGTAACATCACAAGTGCTATAATAAATAAGAAATTCCACTACCTTGAGTACAGAAGTGTAAAAATGGTGTTGTTAATCTATAGAGATATCAAGTAATTAAATGAAGAGCAGGCATGTCCATGTGCTGACAAGAGTTTCAGTGGACCACTGTGCATGAACGCACATTTACATTCAAACCTCTAAACAAACGGATACCACAGCATGCTTTGTGTGAAACCCTGGCTTTGTGTGTGTTTGTTTGAGAGAGATATAGAGGGACAACGTACATGAGTGAGCTTCAGTGAGGCGGTGGTTAAGTTATCAGAGAGTGGAAATTAGAAGGATAAACAGTACGGGATATGCAACCAAAGGCGAGCTGGGGAAGTTGCATTGAGGATGTAATGATTAGATAAGAACCCCCCATTGAGTACACTAGTGAAGCAGTGGTGTGGCAAGAGTACCCGGGGGCTTTGAGTGGGCGGAGAACTGAACTGCCTTTGAGACTTCAATGCCCAGGCAGCTCCAAACACACACACTCCTCCCAATCCTGCTAAATGAAAAACAGGCTACAGAAACCATTACTTGGAAGCTGCATCAGATGAATTAACCTTTAAATGCGGAGGAATAAAGTGGCTATTTCTGTCCATTACTCTATTCTTAGACAATGTTTCTAGCCATTTTTTTACTTTGTGTTTCATACATATATAATCAGAAACCACTGTTCATTTATTTAAGTTGATAACCATCAGGGGAAAAAGCATGAAATGACACAAAAGTCTCATGACAGGGAATTTTTCATCCACAGAATCAAAGAAAATGTACCCACAGCTGGAAATTCCTACTGAGAAAGCATGTGACAAGCAACCAACATGGATGCTGACACTGTCAATTAGGGCTGCACAATAAATTGCATTTTCAGTTTCAAAAATAATCACATTGTTGACCTATGATGACAGATAAAGTCAAATTCACACACCCAGTGCCAGAGACATGTCACTGCATTAGTGCTAGAAGCCTAATGAGTGCTTCTCTGTGTTAAGATTGGTTCTTAAGATTATTTTTTTAGCCTTTATAGAAAATGTTTTTGAGGTAATACTGACTGTTTCTCAAAACTTCAGTGCACAACAGTGCTTGCAGTTCTAATGTAAGTAGCCGTTAATATTTATATATTTATTTTTATTTTGCACAATAGTAAATGGTTCTGTAATTTTCTATTTTGCTATTTGCTGAAAGGAGAGGTCAGTTACATCCAAAAAAAGGTCACATCCAGTCAGAGGCACACTATTTTACTAAAACTATCCAACTGATTTATCAAACGTCACGTTTTATGTTAATATTGTACAGCCCTACCATCAACAGTAATGAACTTCCCTACATTTAAATTAAATTTGTCAACATACAGAAACAGTAGCTGATTAAACTACAACACTGATCATAACATTCCCTATTTTAAGAGGGTAAATTCATCATGGGCATTAAAAGTTATAACTTGTATCACTAAGGATAGCTGGCTAGCTTTTTGCTAACAGTACTTGCTTCCATTTCACGTATTCCCCCTCTGGGGCTCTAACACCTGGAGGCTAAAATTGACAATTCTGAGCTCCAACTTCCCATTTGTGAAGCTTCAAATTTTGTGATTTGCTATGCCAAAAAAAGGGGAAGTGCAGTTAAACCGCTGCAGTGCTGGGGCAGAGCACAGGAACTATGATCAACACGAGTGTTCCCACGTCCCATTCAGTGATCCTCATGGCGCTCCTGCAACAGTACGGAGATATGATGACACTGTTACCGTAACATTGCATTTCAAAGGAGACAGCCCGTCAGTCCTCATACTCCGCCTCTGACCTTCCTGCTGACCAGCGAGCCAAGCTATGATAAATTATTTACTTGTTATGTGTATGATTGAAACCTAATTCTGAATTAGCAAAATTAGAGCTCACCAAAAGCACTTTCATACGTTCACACTCAACAGAAATGAGCTCATTTGAAAACCAATTACTTCTTCTAATTGGATTTCGCTGGCAAGGGGAAAACAACAATGAAAGCTTCAAAAACGGGGAAACAATTTGTGTATTTTCCACACCTACTGTCTCATGCACTGTCAGTTATGACAAGATTTACTTTTTGCCCTATATGGTGCCAAGTCCTTGTTTTATTTGCACATTTTTCAAACATTTCAAAAAAGAATTCCAAGGATCAGAGAATCCAACACGTGGATTTCGAAGTGCTGTGTGCAAATGCGTTTTGCATGCCTGTAAGTCAAAACAATGTCAGGTTCAAATTGAATCAGCTGCGTTATAAACAGGCTTCTCTTTCCCTTTGTCATCACAGTCTGGAAGCCAAAGATAGTGCATAAACAACATCATTAAAGAGATTTAATCCTCATTAATGCAAACTGTAAAATCCCCGTAATTAAAGATGAATTGGTTATAAAATATTAAAAGGTACAATATAACAATCTATAAATATAAGCCACTAACTCAGCCATGCAGCCTTGCAGTCGTATATGCATAAGTTAGAGTCGCTTTTACTACATCTTTTAGCCCTTTAGAACTTATTACAAGGGGCAATTAAGCCCCAAGTAAGAAGCTGGAGCTAATATATTAAAGGAAATATGGGGTCATCAAAAGAGTAGATCATGTGAGCTCTCAGAAATAAAGCTCAAGAACTGAGTGAGACAGAGAGGCAGAGTTTAGCTCCAGTTTTTCTGACTGGCTATATGGCTGCCCTTGATTTATTGTGAAAAATAAATATGAAGAGGTAACTAATCAAATCTTCACTGCTGAAACATTGCAAACAGCTGTTTACATGGGAAGGACACAGTTCTAAGAGCACACACTGCCAAGAGCAATGTGGAATTACTTTCCAGAGAAAAATCAGGATAGACATTGGGGCACGATCAAACAGATGAAGATGCTAAAAAGATATATTTCTATGTGATTTTTATCAAATCTTTTAAATGTGCACAAGGAAGCTCTGCGGACTTAAAGCCATTAAAAACCAAACACAATGCGAAAAAACATAAAAACAAAATATTCTGACCTGATTATTTTCACTAAACCTATACAAAGGGGAGTTTCATTTATGTTTCATTCAGGAGATTTTGCGCATAGTTCAGAAGCCTGTAACTCAGTTTGAGTTTTTGGAGATGCTAACTGATGAAAAAGACAAATCTAAAAAATAATCTATCAAAGTCCATTTTTATTTATTTATTTATTTATTTTACAAACTACCATTCTGAACAGGTAACATAGGTATACAATATATAACTAAAAATATACAGTACTGTGCAAAAGTCAGTGACCACCATTTCAGTACTTTAATTAAATACGTGTAAAGAAACAAAAAGCTGAGAATTACCCCTTTACCCTTTACTGCAGGTTACACTCTTTTTAAGAGGCCTGCTTTCAGTTTTACAGAGAAATCTGCTGGGATATTTTTTTCACAGCTCTAATGTTCTGTCTTAGAAGTTGGTTACATTTTCTGCTTCTTGCAATCCAAGTAGACCCAAATACAAATTTTGACTCAAACCAAAAGATTGCGAAGTTAGGTAAGCTATGTTCCATTTTGGAAAAAACTAAAGTTTTATTCAGGAGCTTTTGCACATAGCTCAGATGTCTGTATCTTTGTTGATGTTTTTATAGCTAAATCAAAGCTCTAAAGCTTTTTTTTTTTAGCTTGGTTTAATAAAGCCCTAGAAATAAAAGTGAGACCAGATCGAATTTCAGATAGTGAGGATTATAATGCAAGGTGTACATTTAATCAGAGATATTTATTTCAATAGTATGTGTAAATGAACCACTGCAAATGAACCACTGCTGAATGGCAGTGCTGTCTTAACGTGTTGAAATGTCTGTGAAATGAGTGCAAGAGTAGCTCATGGCCTTGAGAGGTGTTGGGGCATATGATTCCATGACATTATTACAAAGCAGCTCAAGTCATCACTACATGCATTTTCATGATTAATGCAAGTGTACTTCCATTCATTCTGTAGCCAGGGGCACATGGCTCACCATCATAGCATGCCTCATGTGTAATCAGTGCATGCAAAACAAGTTGGTCACATTATGGCACCTTAACTGAGGGATGTTTAATGAGCATTTAAACAAGATTTTGATCTCTATCACTTGCATTTCTATTACAGATAAAATAACAATATTAGTTAACTCGGGTATTTGCATCTGTATAAAACACTAAAAGGAAACTTTTCCTGTCTGTGATGTTTGATACACCACTAAATATCAAATGAAGGGACAATTCTGGATCAGATGATCAATGCC